>NW_010357386.1:333074-396776 GCF_000414095.1 Morus notabilis
GTCGGAGAAGATGGCGGCGGGCCAGTCGGAGAGGAGCGACGGTGGTGTTTGCCGGATCTCCCGCCTCTTCTTCGGCCGGAGAAGAGAGAGAAGAAAAGAAAAAAAAAACTGAAATCAAGAATGAAGAAAGAATAAGAAGAAACCGAAAATGAAAACAAGAAAACGAAAACGGCTTTTTTCCGTTTTCAAAATTCTGGAAAACGACAAAGCCATTTTCGTTTTTGTTTTCTGATACAAATTTTGCCAAACACGTTTTTTATCTCTGTTTTTAATTTTTTACATCGAAAAATGTGAGAAACAAAAATGGAAATGCTACCAAACAGACCCAATATGTAGTTAAATTTTCTAGTATAGTTTATAATATGGTATTGTTAAAACTTAGGTACATGCATTAAGGTCATTTTAAAAAAGGCTTTTTGGTAAATTTCTCTGGAAAAATTATCCAAATACTTATAGAAGCAATTTTTGAAAAAAAACAAAAAACAAAAAAAAAAACAAAGAAGTTGACATTTAGTTGGAGGATTCAAATCATATGATTCGAATCATTTTCGATTTACGTGAATTTTTTTGTGAGAGAAAATATTGTAGCGAACTATGAAAATCATGATTCGAATCAGGGAATAAATCCCTCTACTAAACATCCTACAGCTTCTAGTAAGCAATGCCAAACAACCCATAGTCTGCCCTAAAAACTTTATCAGCCTCTCAAATTTGAGTTGACTAGGAAAAAGATTCTCATTTCCCAAACCATGCTTACTCCCATTTATTGTCTGTACTATTCCAAGGCATACTTAAATGAGTTTTACGGAGAAATTCATTTCTTCACTCATAATTGAATTGATCATCCATGACTGGACCATGTACGTCAATTTGTCAATGGTTTTAAAGAACGACACAGTCAAGGGACTTCCCAAATTTCTTTGCAGGTCCCAAATCTATGCAGCAGCTCAACTAACAGGAGCAATATGTGATTTACTTTGGCCGAACTATTACACCCAATTAAAGACATTGGCACTACTTCTCCTTCCGGAACAGAAATTCAAGCCCTAACTATGGAAATAGTTGTTACCTTTTCAATGATGTTCATCACTTCGGCCGTGGCAACCGACACTAAAGCTGTACATATCTATATCATTCAACTTATTACCATAAATGTTACAATAAATATTTAGAAAAATGTTAGGGTCACTCTTTTTGTCACTCTTTGTATTCACAGTTTAACACGTGAATTTCACTAACATGATATATTATTATTTAAACAGAAAATATGATAGTAGAGTTCACGTGTCAAACAGTAAATATAAAGAGTGATAAAAAAAAGTGACTGAAAAAGTAGTGCTAACATTTCTCAAATATTTAAGTCTACAAGTCCTTTGTTTTATTGGTCCATCATATCATTTGACATTTTTATTGTTCCACAGATTGGCGAGTTAGCAGGTATAGCAGTTGGATCCGCGGTTTGCATAACATCAATTTTGGCCGGGTAAGCAAAACTAACTCCTAGTTTTCCCATTACTCACTTTTTCATGGAAAACTTGAGAAAGATCTAGCCACATTAGAGTGACCCCATATATAAAAGGAAGAAAGAGGGAAATAGTCCAAGATTTGAGGTGAATTAAAATTAATAGGCTAATAATTTACATAAGTTAATAAATATGCCAAATTACTGTTTTCGTCCATAACTTGTCTGGTTATAAACCATAACTTGACAAGTTATTCACGATTTTTATCCATAACTTGTCTGGCTATGAACCATAACTTGACAAGTTTGTCCATAACTTATCTGGTTATGAATCATAACTTGACAAGTTATGGCTTATTAATTTCTATAACTAAAAATTGGCCTATATACTTTCTTAAGCTTTTCATATTAGCCTATTTTCTACTATTTCTCTATATAAAAACACTTTTTTTCTACTTATGAGTCCCAAAATATTATACCAAACTAATATTGAATAAAGAATATTTACTTCTTTTCACTTCACGTGGGTGCATGGTTAGAGCAAAATTGGAACTAGATAGTACTGGCCTAACAAACTTAACCTAGTAAGTGGTAATTATTATTTTATTTTTTTTGGGATGGGGGCTAAAGTTAACTAGACCGGTAACTGGTAGTCTGGTACATAGAATAAATTAAAGAATAGGAAAAGATGGGTAGATAACAATTTATGAAGTCTCTATATCCAGACCAATATCAGGTGGATCCGTGAACCCAGCAAGAACAGTGGGACCAGCAATTGCTAGTTCCTGCTATAAAGGCATTTGGGTGTATGTTGTGGACCAATAACTGGAACACTACTCGGAGCATGGTCTTATAATCTTGTTAGAGTGACTCAGGAGCCAGTTCATGAGCTATCCTCACGTTCAGTTTCTTTCAAACTCCGCCGAATGATGAGCAACGACGGGCACGTTTCCGGCAAAGAACCTCTCAGTTCAGTGTGACAAGAGTTGCAGGCTCTATATGTCTTGATCTTCAGCCCCACAACTAACGCGCCTAATTGTCCTAACCAGTTCATCTCATCTGTACTTACCAATGCCAATCACCTTATGGTTTTGCGTGTATCTCTGTACTTTAGTTCTACATTTTGTACCAGTTTGTGGCTGTTAATGAAGTTGCTCTATTGCTAATGTTGCGGTTTGTTCATATCACTTGGACAAGTGTTTTAGAATGGTCCCAATGAGGCAGATTCATATATTCTATCCAGTGTAAGAATACATACAACTTAGAAAGGTTCTCAAAAGTTAAATATAAATACATATTTAACTCTACATATATGCAAGCTCAAAACACGGATAATCATGTCATCACGGAACAATGCCATCAAACGTGCAAACCCATCAAGCAGCATTTTCGCACACTGCAAAACTCCCTGGGTTGATGGTAATGCTCTTCGTGCAATTATCAGTTTTGTATATTCCGACCAGTCGATCAGCCAACTCAAACATGTTGTTCCTAAGGCTGTAAGGTGGCAAGAGAGGGATTAACTGCTTAACCAAAGTTAAATACAAGAAATTCTAAACATAATCAACTCAAAGATTTAAACCTACCTTATGATTATGAACTGTGCGTCCTTTGTCCGGTCCTTAACGTAATGACCCACAATTGAAACATTCTTAAAATCTACAGTGCCACAGAAACCAGACAAATGAGTGGAAGACTAAAAAAATGCGTTTATTTTGTGAAAGTTGAAATTAGAGGTACCTAGTGCAGCATCAATTTCGTCCATAACATACAACGGCGTAGGCTTGTAGTGATGCAGTGCAAAAACAAGAGCTAATGAGCTTAGAGTCTGAAAACAGTAAAAACTAAGGTCAAATTGAAGTGTCATGTGGACAGAAAAATATAGTCATTCTGTAGGTGAGAAAATACGGAAAGAGTAATATGCAGAGAACCTTTTCACCACCCGATAAGTTGGCAATATTCTTCCAGCTCTTCTTTGGTGGCCTAACACTGAAAACAACACCTTCAGAGAAAGGATCCAAGGAGTCTACTAGTTCAAGTTCCGCATCACCTCCAAGCGTGATCATCTGTAGAAACCTCATTGGGAGGAAAAGTATAGCCATTATATTGCCAATGCACTTAAAGGCAAAAAATAATATTAATATAAAAAAATAAAGGTTATGGGATAAAATAGGGAGAAAGGAAGAATGTGGCACAAGTAGCATCTGATATGAGAAACTGAATTTATTCGCAGTGAAGGAATTTCCATCCCATCATAACTAATCAGGAAAAAAATGAATATGCACTTTTTCAAGCAAGATAAACATATTCAATTAGCAAACAAAGGCGGCAAAAAGGTTTTTGGAAATTGAAACTGATCTCATACAGGAGTTATAATTAAAAGAAAAGTCAGAGAGAGAGAGAGAGAGCTCAGTTTACAAACCTGATACATTTCCTTCAACTTCAAAGATATAGAATTGAACCCTGCCATGAACTCATCCAACCTAAAATTATAGTCATCTCATTCGATTTAGAATTGATCGTTTGGGGAACAAACAATAAAGATATGTACGCATGCAGGATATATAATATATTCATAAAAGGACCGTGCCTCTTTTTTCTCCATTCATCATATTGTTTCTTTATGTTGTCACGCTGTTGAGTGACTGTGTTAAGGTCCTCAACTCGATCACTATACACCGAGACCTTACTCCGGTACCTTTTAAAAACAAGCTCAATTAGCATAAATTAGGAAGAACACAATTTTGTCGGCAAGGGAAAGACATACTCTGCAATGGAATCAAGGTTTGGATTCATCTCCTTCAGTTGTGTCTCCAGTAATGTGACCATTTCAAGGCATCTTTTAAGGTCACAAGGCTTCTTAAAAGTTTCATCTGTCAAGATTGCTTGAAGCTTTTCAGGGTCCACTAAATCTCTCTGAATTCTGTAACCAATAAGATATCAACATTTTTGGTTTTGAAATAACTGAATTATGCATAATAATCAAATGCACACTATCAACACAAATCAATCCAATCGACATACTGCTCCATATGCTTTGTAAGAGCATTTTTCAATTCATCAAGCTTTTTCTTGTAACCCTTCCCCTTCAGTTCCAACTCGTTGTACAGCTTCTTCATATCTTTGAATTTATAATCTGCATCAACCTTCAACATTTTGACGAGATTGTTAACATCCACTCCCGAAAATAAATGATAACAATAGTAACCTGATTAAAATAAGTAGTTAAGGGAAAAGGTGGTAACAGTAAGGAGCATTTGACATCTTGGTACCTCAGAGGCTCGCAATTCGTCAACGGTCTTTTTCATCTTGTTGTAGTCAGACTTTGCTTTATCCAGTACCTCTTTATGTTTATCAATAAGCTATGAAATGCAAAGATAACAAGATAGAAGTAAAACCAATTCAGCATAAAAAAGGCAAAGTTGATGAAAATTCTTTTATTGTTTACTAAATGCATACAACAAGACAAAAAATGAATTGTTCCACCTCTTGTATCTTTTTGTAGTTCTCTTGAACTGTAAAAGCCTTCTGTTCTACTTCTTTGAATTTGTCTCGCAATTTTTCCTTCTCCTGACTGAGTCGTTCAATCTCCAACCTTGAGTCATCAATCCCCTTTCTTAACTTCATTATCGTCTTCTGGCCAGTCTCTATTTGGACTTTGTGACGGTTGATATCTGTGCTATTTTTTTCGATATCCTAAAATTGGTAGAATTAATTAGAAAAGAACACCAGTCTCACACATAATAAATGGTAATATATGTACTTACAGACTGGATCTTGTTGACTTTTGACTTCTGAGCTTTCAATCTTTCGCCACCTGCATTTTCAATATTTCTCTGAAGTTCTGAGGCCTGAAAACAGACATGATAAGAAATTGGAATTAAAGCTAAATATCCAAAGTTTCAAAATTCTATTAGAACTAAAAAACAGCCCAAAAATACAACACACAGACCCAAATTGACCACGCTGTGGTCAGGATCAAGAAAAGGTAAAGATGGAACTAAACAAAATAAGGTAAAATCAAATATTTCAATCACCTTGTCTTTCAACTTCTCAGACCCTTTTATGAGTTTATCAATCACCTTTTCTTCAGCAGAAATAATATTCTTGAGCTCCTCAAGCCGATTAAGTTCCTCCTGCTTTGGCTGTGACGCTGCTTCCAGGGAATCACGTTGCTTTTCAAGATAATTGTGTTGTGTATCCAGACTGTCAATCTGTGAAAATGGAAATTATTAAGCTAACAAATTCTTCTCAAAAATATGAAAGAAACCTTGGACATATCATTACCTCTTTCTGTGTTTTAGCTAATTCCATCTCCAAGTGTGCAACTGTTTTCTCTGAGGCTTGATATCTCCTCACTGCATCCGAAATCCTTTCACGGATGCTTTTCAATTTCTCAACCATCATAAAGAGCTCCTTCTCGGCATTTGCGACAGCTTCTGCGGATACACTGGTGACCCGGATAGATGTGCCCATCCTACCACCTCGAGGCTTACCTCCCCCACCACTCATTGTACCGGATTTTTCAAACAATGCACCATCAAGTGTCACCACTCTCCGAAATTCTTTGTTTCCACTGTATGCAATTCGAGTTGCCTGTAATTGGCCATAAAATGTTCTTACACTTATTCAAATCCTAAAATGAACTTGATATCAAAACATAGAAACTCCGAGGTTTTAAAATTGGTTACATTTGAAAATGGTGATCGATGTATTGTCTGAACCATTTTTAAGATGTCCCATGAAAAACTTTTAGTAGGTTTTGATATAAGAGAAAGGGAAAAAAAGAAAGACTTGACATGACGTAGCACTGTTTAGCATAGGCAACTGATCCAGAAAAACAAATATGCAAACAGACATTTAATTGTCTCAGCATACATTAAGAAGAATGTCAATATGCTTCTAGAACTATGAAGTATGAACTAGTAATGAACATGCGTACAGAACAAAGAACCATTAGATACACATCACCATGAAACCCCACCTGGTCAAGATCTTTAGCAACAATGGTGTTTCCTAGCGCCGCAAAGAAAGCAAGTTTCATTCGTTCATCATGAACTTTAATTAAATCAAAAAGCCGTGGAACTCCCTCCGGAGTTTGCACCTTCTCTTTCAACTTTGGTAACATATGAACTTGCTTTTCCTGACAACGAAATTAATTATAACATAGTCAGAAAATATCGTGAGTCACATATATGGCACGTACAGAATATGCAACTAATACTTGTACAGAAAAATATCAATTGTTAAAATGTTAAAATCCTGGTTGAGTCCCACACTGCTAAAGTATGGGCTTAGCATGTGGGTTTATAACTACTTGGGCACACCCTCCCTACAAACTAGCTTTTGGGGATGAGTTCTACCCAAGAGTTATAACAATTGGTATCAGAGCATGCCCCTCCTCAGGCCCACGTTGCGGAAGGGGCGACCTGGAAAGGCCAGAGTGGGCCATCCAAAGTGGGCCATCCCAAGTGGGCCGCCGTGGACGTCGGTGTCAAAAGCGTGGTGGTATGTTAGGATCATGGTTGAGTCCCACATTGTTAAAGTGGGCTTAGCATGTGGGTTTCTAACCACTTGGGCACCCTCTCCCTACAAGCTAGCTTTTGGGGATGAGTTCTACCCAAAGGTTATAACATAACACCACTAAATATTAAAGTGGCTACCAAGTTAACCACAGCGCAAACGAAGTTTAAATAAAGGTCCCCTTTGTTTTTTCTAACATCGCCTATGCTTGGTGATTATCTAAGATTGTTGAGATAGATTTATAGCTTACACCGTGAGATTTTATCGTGTTTAGTACACATAGCTTATGACATCCAATAGCCACCTTGAGATTTTATTGTGTTTTAGTACATCGTTTATGAGATCCAATAACCAATAGATATGCTATAACAAGTAATTTACTACATTCTCCAATAGATAGCAAATAATTTCAAATAATATTAACCAATAGATCCAAGAGATTTACTACATTCTCCCTAGATAGCAAGTAATTTCAAATTATACAAAACTATTTTAGGTTTTCAAATTTACTTACTGAAAAATATTAATAATTATCAAAATTTGCCAACAAACTTTTCCACGTATATTTCCTTAAGAAAAACAAAAAATAATTAATCCAAGATCCAATAACCAATAGATAGCAAGTAATTTCAATTTATACAGTAACATTTAAGTTTTTTAAATTTAGTTTCTGAAAAATACTAAGAATTATCAAAATTTGCCAACAAACATTTCTACGTATATTTCCCTAAGAAAAACAAAAAACAATAATTTGTCCAACTTTCATATGACTAATTACTGTTCAGCCAAAAACATATAATTAATGATCTGTAAAAGAAAAAGGTAAATAGTAATTACGAATAGTTTTTGTTGAATTCAGAAGTCAAAAGTTAGGGTAGTTAGTTTAGGAAAGTATTTTAGGAATAAAAGGAGAGATCAGTTGTGATCTTTTCTCATAATTTTGTTTCCTGATTTTAGGAGAGAATCAAGCTAGTTAGTTATTTCCTTATTAGTCATTTGTGTATATATATGCTATTGTAGGGTTACAGAATGATAAATAATAGAAGTTCAGAAATTCTTCATTGTATCAGAGCCAGTTTTCTGAACCCTAATCCCTTCCGGCCATCTCTCACTTCGGCCATCACTCATTCCGGTCATCTCTCTCTGGCCATCTCTCATTCCGGCCATCTCTCTCTGGCCATCTCTTATTCCGGCCACCTCTCGCCAAGTTTTCTGGCCACTTCTTCATTGTTCTCAGGCCAATTATCTCCGGTTTCTCTTATATATTTCCAGCAACCATATTCAGTCTTTCCTCTCATTTTTTTTCCGCAATATTTGAGACATGACAAAATACGGAATGGCATCATCACAAACATCCAGTGTCACAACCCCAAAATCAGGAGGCAGATCAGAGATTCCAAACCTTGGTGGCAGCGAATCTTCTCCTATTCTCATCACAGGACACAAATTAAATGGCCATAATTACTTACAATGGTCGCAATCTGTGTTGTTGTTCATCTGCACAGGAGAAGCAGCCATGCCAGAGACTACAGATTCGGGTTTCAAGAAGTGGAAGATAGAAAATAGTATGATCATGTCATGGCTTATCAATTCCATGAACAATGACATAGGTGAAAATTTCTTGTTGTTTGGAACTGCAAAAGAAATATGGGATGCAACCAAAGAAACTTACTCCAGTTCTGAAAATACTTCAGAACTATTTCAAGTAGAATCAGCCCTTCATGACTTCCGCCAAGGAGAGCAGTCCGTCACTCAGTATTACAGCACACTCATACGGTATTGGCAGCAACTTGACTTATTCGAGACTCACTCATGGAAATGTCCGGACGACGCAGCAACGTACAGGCAGGTTGTGGAACAAAAAAGGCTGTTCAAGTTTTTCCTAGGACTTAACAGGGAGTTGGATGATGTTCGGGGTCGAATCATGGGCACTAAACCACTGCCCAGTCTCAGGGAGGCCTTCTCCGAGGTTAGGCGTGAAGAAAGTAGAAAGAAAGTGATGATGGGATCTAAGGAACAACATGCCTCACCGTTAGATGCCTCTGCCCTTGCTGTTCGGTCATTCAACAGTAATGGCGGAGATCATCAGAAACGGGAAAGGCCTTGGTGTGATTACTGTAAGAAACTAGGCCATTACAAGGAGGCTTGCTGGAAGCTCCACGGCAAACCAGCAGATTGGAAACCAAAGCCACGGTTTGATAGAGACAGCAAAGCACATGTGGCCTCCAATTCAGATAGTGCTCATGTTCCCGAGCCTAGCCCATTCAACAAAGAACAGATGGATGTACTGCAGAAACTGTTTAGTCAAGTCGGCAGTGGCAGCATTACTGGGGCTGGTTTGGTTGCTTAAACTGATCCGCATACAGCCTTCACTGCTAACCATGGATAGTAGACACAGGCGCTTCTAATCACATGACAGGAGATGCTGCCCTTCTCCAAAATTACAAGCCAAGTAGTGGTCACTCGTCCGTCCATATAGCTGATGGTTTCAAAGTCAAAAATCGCCGGGACAGGTTCCATCAAACTTACTAAAGAGTTGTATCTCGACTCTGTCCTCCATGTTCCAAACTTGGATTGTAATCTTTTGTCCATTAGTAAATTGGCTTGTGACCTTCAATGTGTTACTAAATTTTATCCAAACTTGTGTATTTTTCAGGACTTGAAATCGGGGAAGATGATTGGCAGTGCTGAACTGTGCTCCGGGCTCTATCTCCTCTCATGTGACCGATCCTCAAACCAAGTCTCACAAGCAAGTTGTGTCCAGTCTCAGAGTCTTTTAGGGTCTTTTAATTCTGTGTCAAATTCCAATGTCAATAAAGATAGTGAAATTATATTGTTACACTATCGTCTTGGTCATCCTAGCTTTGTGTATCTTGCAAAACTGTTTCCCAAATTATTTATCAATAAAAATCCAGCATCTTTTCATTGTGAAATTTGTCAGATTGCAAAGCATACTCGAACAGTATATCCTCAAATCCCATACAAACCTTCAACTGTTTTTTCTTTGATCCATAGTGATGTGTGGGGACCCTCACGTATAAAAAATGTTTCTGGAACTCGATGGTTTGTGACCTTTGTTGATGATCATACACGGGTAACTTGGGTTTATCTTATGAAAGAAAAGTCAGAAGTTGGACAAATTTTTCACACCTTCAATCTTATGGTTCAAAATCAATTCAATTCTAGAATTCAGGTACTCAAATCAGACAATGCTAGGGAATACTTTACTAGTAGTCTCAATACCTACCTTCAGAACCACGGGATTATCCACTTAAGTTCTTGTGTTGACACCCCACAACAAAACGGGGTGGCTGAACGCAAGAATAGACACCTCTTGGAGGTTGCCCGGTGTCTTATGTTTTCGTCTAATGTTCCTAACTATTTCTGGGGGGAAGCCATTCTCACAGCTACCTATTTGATTAACCGCATGCCATCCAGAGTCCTTACCTTTCAATCTCCACGTCAGCTTCTTCTGGAAAATTTTCCTCACACCCGTGCAGTTTCATCTGATTTACCACCCAAAGTATTTGGTTGCACAGCATTCGTTCATGTGTATCCTCAACACCGTAGCAAATTTGATCCTAGAGCCAATAAGTGCATCTTCCTAGGATACTCTCCAACCCAAAAAGGGTACAAATGTTATTCTCCAATAAGCAAAAGATTTTACACCACCATGGATGTTTCTTTCTTTGAACACGTGTTCTTCTATCCCAAATCTCGTGTTCAGGGGGAGAGCATGAATGAACATCAAATTTGGGAGTCTATTCTTGAGTCAGTACCCTCGTCTCACTCAGAGTCACCACGGCCTTCTCAAACCGTGCCCATTGACTCATCCACACCTGTGCCGTTATCAGTCCAGCCCACAAACACAAATGTTCCATCTCCCGTCCAGCCCACAAATGTGTCTTCTCCCGTGCCTGTTCAATCTGTAGCCCCACAGCTTGCTAATGAGAATTTACAAGTCTACATTAGGGGGAAGAAAAGACAGGAGCTAGAGCACAGATCACAGCCAACATGTGGCCAATATATTGACTCAATTTCAAGTCCACCTGAAGAAAACATGGGTACGGATAGGGAGGGAGATGTGTCAACTCCCAGCGTTGATGACTCTACCCTGCCAATTGCATTGAGGAAGGGTGTTAGGAGATGTACAGATCATCCAATTGGGAATTATGTCACGTATGAAGGGCTATCACCATCTTACAGAGCATTTGCTACTTCTCTTGATGATACTCAGATTCCCAACACAATACATGAGGCATTACAAAATTTTGAATGGAAGAAGGCAGTACAAGATGAGATTGATGCACTTGAGAAGAATGGGACATGGACTATCACGGATTTACCAGGTGGGAAAAGGCCCGTGGGGTGCAAGTGGATTTTCACTATAAAGTACAAGGCAGATGGATCAGTCGAGAGATTCAAGGCTCGGTTGGTAGCTAGAGGATTTACACAATCCTATGGAATAGACTATCAAGAGACTTTTGCTCCTGTTGCAAAACTTAACACTATCAGAATTCTTCTTTCATTGGCAGTCAACCAAGATTGGTGTTTGCAACAACTGGACATAAAAAATGCCTTCCTACATGGTGACCTAGAAGAAGAGGTCTACATGAAAATTCCACCTGGCTTTGAAGGAAGTATGACAAAGAATCAAGTTTGCAAACTCCGGAAGTCCTTGTATGGCCTTAAACAATCTCCCCGAGCCTGGTTTGACAGATTCACAAAGGCAGTCTTGAAGCTTGGCTATGTACAGGGTCAGTCTGATCATACTCTGTTTGTCAAGAAATCTCATGCTGAGAAAATTGCCATATTGATAGTCTATGTCGATGATATTATTCTATCGGGGAATGATGTGAAGGAACTACAGGAGTTGAAGAAGTATTTGTCAGAAGAGTTTGAAGTTAAAGACCTTGGAAATCTGAAATATTTCCTTGGAATGGAAGTGGCTAGATCGAGTAAAGGTATTGTAGTTTCTCAAAGGAAATATATTTTGGACCTTCTTAAGGAGACCGGTATGCTTGGATGCAAACCAGTTGATACTCCTATGGACAGTCAAAAGAAACTTGGCACCGAGAAAGAAAGTGCTCCAGTAGACAGGGGGAGATATCAGCGTCTTGTTGGACGCTTGATCTATCTGTCACACACTCGGCCAGATATTGGTTTTGCAGTAAGTGTTGTAAGTCAATTCATGCACAGCCCTACAGAGGAACACATGGAAGCAGTCTACAGAGTTCTTAGATACTTAAAAATGACCCCAGGGAAAGGCCTATTCTTCATAAAGACAAAAAACCGTGACACTGAAGTGTATTCAGATGCAGATTAGGCAGGAAATCTCATTGATAGACGGTCAACGTCTGGATATTGTTCCTTTGTCTGGGGCAATCTTGTTACCTGGAGGAGCAAGAAGCAATCAGTGGTAGCCAAAAGTAGTGCAGAAGCTGAGTACAAAGCACTAGCACAGGGAATTTGTGAAGGGATTTGGATAAAAAGGGTTCTAAGTGAACTGGGACAAATGAGGTCATTTCCTATTCTGATGATGTGTGATAATCAGGCAGCTATAAGCATAGCCAAGAATCCCGTGCATCATGACAGGACTAAGCACGTTGAGATTGACAGACATTTCATCACAGAGAAGGTGACTAGTGAGACAGTTAAATTGAACTACATTCCTACCAAGCAACAAACGGCAGACATCCTCACCAAAGCTCTACCAAGACCTAACTTTGAAGACTTAATTTGCAAGCTGGGGTTATATGATATATATTCTCCAGCTTGAGGGGGAGTGTTGAATTCGGAAGTCAAAAGTTAGGGAAGTTAGTTTAGGAAAGTATTTTAGGAATAAAAGGAGAGATCGGTTGTGATCTTTTCTCATAATTTTGTTTCTTGATTTTAGGAGAGAATCAAGCTAGTTAGTTATTTCCTTATTAGTCATTTGTGTATATATGTGCTATTGTAGGGTTACAGAATGATAAATAATAGAAGTTCAGAAATTCTTCAGTTTTTCCTGTATTTATTAAAAAAAGCAAACAATTAGACCAATCACTATAATACACCTAAGTACCAATATCATGAATGTTGCGACACCCAGGTTCTCTCTCCGCAGTAGCTCCACACATGCTTGTGCCGCACCGGTTGTCTCCACCACTATGTAATCAAGTCCAGCGCATGATGTTGATATGGCGACGTCATATTTTGCTGCAATGATGACATCATTTCAACAAAGAATTAAATTCCTCCGCAAAAAAAAAGGCAGAACACGAACCAAATATTAACAATTATATGGTAATGATGTAAATAATATAAACAAAAGAGCACAAAATAAGCGAGAAGTCTTCTCGCTTCGCACCAGCAAACTTCAACAGATTAAAAACACAATGTAAGTACCATATATTTGATCGAGAAATGATGGAACTCCAATGACATAGAACGAAGGAAAAAAGAGTGAATGTTAACATCATAAGATTTCCACTTGTAGCATCTTTACCCATTGAAATAAGAAGACTATTATTACCATGTGGGATTTGAAGAGCGAAAAAAAGTACTGCAATCAAGACTAACCGTGCTAAAAAATTACGCTCACCGTCAATGGCTCCTAAGTCGCCCATTCGACCATATATTCCCTGTATCCGGTTGGAATCCTTAGCCTGCAAAACTGCCTTTAAAACTGATCCCTGACTCTTCTCAGAATCCATAACAGACTTGAGTTCCGCAACCTTCTGTCTCGTAGCTTGTTCAAGAGGAATCAGTTCTTCTTGTTCTCTGATGCATTCCTACAAAAGTGCATTTCTCATCATATCCACAATTTCAAAGAATGAACAAAAGACATTCAAGTTCAAATGTATTCATTAAACACGAACTTGCTCTGCTTTACGAGCTTCCAGTGCTTCAAGTTTGTTCCTTTCTAGATCGTGCTGAATTTTTGTGATGCTCGCAGTTTTCGTTTCAATGGCTCCCAATATCTTTTCCATCTGCTTTTGAGCATCTTCAAAAGCCACACGACCAGCTTCATGCTGAAAAAATCAACTACTTTCAGCCCAACGTTTGGAATCCTTTTGGAGTTAAAACAAAAATGATAAGATACAACGTTTGAGAACGCAAGAATTCAGAGCTGGCTAAAATCGTATAATTTTTCCTTTTTTTTTTTCAGACAAAGAAACAATGGGCTAAAATCATACGTTGTGGTAGAAAAACAATTTCTTAAGAAACTCAAAAGGAAATTCGACACGATAATAAAATAAACAAGAAACAGTGTAGCTAGCGTATGGAATAGTTATTATATTAAGACCCTTAAACTCTCAATATAACCCTAAACCTGACCTTTTCATCCAGAAGCTTTTTTTCGGTACATGCAACTTCAAGTTTTCCGTTATGCTCAATCAGTTGCTTTTCCCAAGGTTCCAAAGCAGCACGAACTTTTGTAAGCTCAGATCGGTATCTCTCTGTTTCAACTGCTTGCGAATCAATCAAAGTACAAAATAAGTTAGAAAACAGTTGCCCAACCACATATGCTCTTAGCAATTAGCATTTATACTACGATAGATAACAAGCATTTTCTTTTATGCTAAAATAACATAGGAACAATATAGTCTCCACTCTACAATTCCTAAAACCAGAAAAATTAAGTACCAGTTACCACCTTTTGAATTCTCTATAATTTCCTCTAGCACTTTCTCCTCTTCTGCCAAGAGCTTTTGCAGTTTTGGAATGTTTTCTTCAAGTTTTGGTATCAGATTTGTTGAGTTCTCACTCTCTTTCTCTAGGTCTTCAATCTTTGATGAATCCTGAATTGGAATCCAGATTTAAGATTTATGAATCCATTCAGTTCGTTAACTATATAACTAAAGCATTTTCTTACCTTTTCAACTTTATCTGTCAGTTTCTTGATCTTTTGCTTCATATGCTTTAAATCTTCCCGATATTTGACGTCCTCCCTTTCAAACTGCTTGAATTCTTCTTTGCATTTTTTGAGTTCATTATCTAGTTCCTACTCATGTAAACGAAAAGATTAAACACATTCATGACAAAATGACTAATATAATGCTTTGACGAACAAGAAATCGTAATATTATGAATATGTAATCAAACCTCTTGTCGTTTCATATACTTATCATGCACAGATTCGAGCTCCTTCAGTGCACTGTTATTTTCTTGAATCTTCTCCCTGGATTATGAAATCAAAGTTTAACGCAAGTCCTTCCCATCAACTATAAAAATTTCATTTAAAAGTTACCTTTCAATCTTTAGATTTTCTTCTATGTGAGACACTTTTTCTTGTAACTCGACCATTTTTGTATTGGTATCGTTGTGTGCCAATGCTGTGGCTTTCTCTTGCCATTTCAAAAGAGACAACTCTTTCAGCATGTAGGCTTCTGCTTCATTCTTGACACCCTGTTTTACCGATATATTGACTCTTAAGCAAAACATATCTGAATATGGTGTGCCAAAATCTAACATAAAAACTACACGCACCTCCAAGCCATCCCTTTCTTTCTCTGCCAACTTAACCATTTGCACCACTCCAGATCTCTTCTCATTGAGGGTTTCTAACCTGAACCAATAAAGCAAAACAGAGAATTAAGCATACGAGAATCCTACATCAGATTAAGAATTTCACAGATTCTTCTGATTATATACCATAAAGAGTAGAGAATCTAGAGATAATCCCAATCACTAATGCGTAGCTGCCAACATAACCATGTTCGATTATATAAGTCAAATGCTTACGTTGGGAAGCATAACAGTAGAATAATCAAAGTATATATGTATTATTATCTCAATTAAGAATGCTGATTGCCAATAGTAAGCAAAAAAATTACCTATTTCAATTTTCTGTACAATTTGTTCATGGAATTTTATACTCAGCTCATACATCACATATACATCTAAGTCTAACGTTCTGTTTTACATGTTACAAGAATACTATGTCGCTGGCAGTGACACAAGTAGCATGTATGTGCAATAAAAATGGGAAATGGATGCAGGAGGAAGGAACAGACAAAGTACTCACTCCTTCAATGACTCGTCAATTTTTTCTACATATTTATTAGTTCCGATGATGTCCTCAAGGTATTCCAGAAAGCCTTCATCATGGGGTCCTTGAGCTTTTGGCTTCATCATAGAAATCTGCTCTACTTCACCCTAATCAAAACCCACAAGAGAATTGTTAAAGTACCTTTTGACAAACTCCTTATGCAAACTAGACTAGCTGTGTGACAACTGTGAACCTGAAGAATCAAGAAACGGTTATTATCCAAGTCAATTCCTTTCCCTTTCAGTTTCCTCGTAACTTCAGTAAAATTGCTACCACGGTCATTGATGTAATATTTTGAAGAATTGTCCCGAAATGCCACCCTGGTAATTACAAAATCGCTACCAGGAACAGCTTCATATGTTCCATCATCCTGTAATCAACAGGCAAGCAAAGTTTTTTCATAGAACTAGGAATTTGCTGGGTTCTATTTTTCATCTTTTACTCTCAAAGATCAAAGAGTGGATAAAAACATATCTTGCAGTGGAGAGAACTTTACTTACCAGATCAACGATCTCCTGGAAGTGAACAGAAACTCCAGCACTATCCAGATTCTGGTGATTGGTAGAGTTATGGATAAGCTCCGAAACCTTATTTAATCGCATCTGCACACATAAATTGCCAAGTTAAGAGGGTAAAAAGAAAAGGCTAAAGAAGCAAAATTCAGATTTAAAACTTCATTCAAAGATGAAAATTTATAACTAAACCAAAAACAAACTTTAGCCTACTTGCTTAGCTCGCTTTCCGAATACGAACAGCATCGCATCAATCACATTGCTTTTCCCACTACCGTTCGGTCCAACAACTGCAGAAAAACTCTGATTCCACACAGAGCAAATAAAAACAAATACAAATTATAAATTTCAGTTACCAATTAAAAAATTTCTGGACTTGCAGATAAAGCCCTCTCACATTGGGAAAATGAAAAAGAAATTGAAAAATACACTTGAAATTAGTTTCCTTTTTTCCTCTTTCCGTTATAGACAGAGAAATTCAACTACCGACAGAAACAATAAAGAAACCCCAAACCTGAATTATACAAGATAAATCGGAAATAAAGAAACAGAAAAAGAAGAAAATCGAAAAACCCTAACCTTGTGGAAAGGGCCAACGCGCTGTTCGCCGGCATAGGACTTGAAGTTCCTCATCACCATTTCCTTGATGAACAGCCTCGGGCCTCTCGATCGTTCCGGAACCACCTCCGAAACGTCCTCCATTAACTCGTCCGGAGTTTCCATCGCCGATTATCTCCGATTCAACCAAAAAAAAAAGCCCTTTTCGGATTCTCCTGCTTCGCAAGTTCTCCAGCGAAGTTTATCGAGAAGATAGAACAGAAGATAGAACAGCGAAAATTGGGATTTCAGAGATTAAGCAGAAGATTTTTTTTTTCTCTGCTAGAGCATTACCTCCATTGTTGAGTAGATTTTTTAATTTTTAAGTTAGAAAAAATAAACTTTCAGCCAAAAAACACAAAATTGGGTATTAGCGGGAAACTGAAACAGCGATAATACTTTTGAGTTTTCACCTCTTTAAATATAGACAGAAAATATATGGGCCGTCGTTAGTCCAGCTTTGGCCCAATTACATGGTTTAGCCCGTTTCCTGCCCGCCATGGCAGACCCATCACCCAAAACAAAGGTATAAATAGGCAAATACCCTAAAAGTGCATAGGCCTTTACTCTTGGTTGTTGACCTTTTTAGTCAAAAAAATATATATATTAATAAAAAGATATTTATTAAGAATAAGAGGTAAAAGTTTAGATTCATATACTTTTAAGGGTAAATTTTTTATTTTTTCTATAAATAGCAAGTGAGAAAAAACCAAAATAACACTCTAGATGGTAAAAAATATTTTTTATATTACTCCATTTAAAATAAATAATTATCATTTAATTAATAAAAAAACTTAAAAGTAATAATGGTACCTAATTATTTAAAATGACATAAATAATAAATATGTACAATGATATTTAATTATTTAGAATGATAAACCGTGTATTTTTCTCATAGCGAAAAATGAATTTTTAGCACTTATGTGCCTGAAATTTTTTGTCGTTTAACAAAGGGCTTCCATCTTGAACTTTTTTCTTCCAAATGTAGTCTACATATTTTGCAAAGTGATAAGCAAATTTCCATGGACGAGTGTTGCAAAAAATTTAGGGGTCAACGCGTGTTTTAAAAAATATATATTTACACGGTTAAATTTATCCTCTGCTAACGAGTTAAGTTAATTTTTACCATTTTGTAGATTCAAATACTTATAAATAGCTAAGAAGCAAATTACGAATAGAAGTTCCATACCCATGAGACGCTCAAAACATAACAAAAGATCCCAATGTTTTTTAATGAATAATGTACCTTTTATGAATAAACCAATGTTAAAATCATTTTTTGATGAATAAGCCACTTTACAAATAATCCTATGTTGCCCATACTCATATATATACGCTTCATCGATGTGATTAAAGATGTTGGCCCAATTTATTTTACCGATTCAAGTTTAGAATTCGAGTTTTGTTACACTAAAAAGCTCTCAGAAACAGTCACATCTAACTTTTTTGCTACAGTAAAAAGCTCTCACATAAAATTACATTTCAACTCGAATTAGCGAACTAAACGAGACCGTTATATTGATGCATTCATTACACAGAAAATAATCCACAATATTAAAATTGAAAAAAAAAAGTTTTTAGCACATTTGCCCTCTAAACCTGTCGTGATTTAGCAAATTGCTCCTAAATTTTTTATTTTGGCAAGTTGCGCTCTCAACTTATAAAGTTATTGCAATGTGTCCTATTTTGATGACGATTGTGTTAAATTAGTGTCAAAAAGCACGTTTAGCTAAAAATTTCAACATTTCAATTCAAATGTAACACAAATATTAAAAATATTTTAACATTTAATCCCTTAAATCTAATAAAAAAAATTTGAGCAAATTTAGTTAAATGTGGCATATTGCAACAAATTTACAAGTTCGGATGAAAACTTTCTAAAAATAAAAATTTAAGGAGTAATTTGCTAAACCACGACAATTTCGGGGGACAATTGTGCCAAAAACCAAAAAGGAAAAAAAAAAAAAAAAAGATTTGTCCCTTACATTTCACTCACGTCTCTCGTCATTCTTCAAAAATTATGTCCCTGATCTCAAGTTAATTTATATAAAAGAATAAAGTGACAACAACAAATTTTATAACATTAAAGAGGGACATAAATCTTTATATCCATCAGCAAATGGGCATTCCTCTAAAATTTTCTATTAAAACTCGCAATTGCCTTATAATATAATAATTCAATTAGCAAAATGACTATTAAATTATTCTGAATTAGATTTTTTGATACTCAATTTGTGAACTGTTGTTACATATCATTTTTCCAAACCATTTCTTTGCTTTTGTTGTATAACAATGACAATTAAGTTTAATTACTAAAATTATTGAAAAAAGTTTAATTATTAAATTAAAATTGTCAATTTCTACGATTACACAATGATTAATATATGTGTACTTCTCGTCTCAACTTTTGTTTTCCTTCCTAATTACGACAAATTTTTCATTAGCAACAAATGGTGACAAAATTGTTTATCAATCCACAAATGCATAGAAAATTTGTTTGTCGAAAAGAAAACCCTAATGATACTCATACACGTACGTTAGGAAAAACAAAAAAACAAAACAAAACAAAAAAACAAAACAAAACAGTTTTTGTTATTGTTAATTTATCAGACGCTCCAACTTTGTCGCCTTACTTAATTACAACCAATATTGTTGATATGTTAACCATAAAAGGACAACAAACGTATCTCGTTATTTTAAAAGACGACAAATATTTCCGTTAACGTTACCCAACCTTGCTATTCTCTTTTACTAACTACGACAGATGTTTTATGAGCATTATTTAACGTCAAAATTATTTGTTACTCCATACATGCTAAATTTTTTTACCATCGAGAAAACCCTAATGATACTTATTACACGTGAAAAGATATTTTTGGGGACCATTAATAATGCCATACACTGGATTTGTTGTCTTCCATAATTATAATGTTATTGTCGATACATATTTCAATCCTAAAAAAATAATATAATTTATCTCGTTGTTTTAGAAGCGACAAGTTTTTTATTAACATGATTTAATGACGAAAAAATTTACTAATCTTAAAATATGCCAAACTATTCATCACAACAAAAACCCTAACGACAGTACTTATACAAGTGAAAAAAAAAAAAAAAATTCATGCGTTGCAATTAACTGTATCGTGCGCATATTCCAACTTTGCCGCTTACTATCTTAATTCTAGAAAAGCAGCGTGGTTGTTAGTTAGTCTTAAAATATAACAAATTAATGTCGATTACAACTACAACGAACTCAATTGCTTGTTAATCTTAACTTAAAACAAAATTGCTGTGGGATTAAATTCGAGTTTTAACTTTATATAAATGTCCGTGCTTACTTTTTTACTTTTTTTTCCTCTTCAATCAACAATATATAATGTTACTGCGAGTCTATGACCAAGTGCATTTCTTCATTTAGTAAATTTTTTTTTCTATTATTCCGGGGTGAGTAAGCATGGTTGGTCTTCTACTCCCCTTTGAATTTTATTAATTAAGCCAAGATTTTAATCATCAATCAAATCTTTTTCGACATTTTTTCCACGTGAAAGTTTTGTACATGGACATGTAAATTAATCCATAAAAAAATCGACATGTAAATAAAAAATCTTCAACCCCTCAAGGGAAAAAAAAAATCAGAAAACATTAAAGGTAGAAAACCTCATCCTCTTAATTAGCAAATGCAAAGTGCCTTAAGTGCACAGCCATAAAGATATTTTTCCTTTTCTGCTGAGGAGGAAAAAAAAGATATGTTCATTTCACAACTCAAGTCGTAACTTGAGTTATGATTTGAATTGTGTTTGTGAGATAAAAACACTGTAATAAAAAAGTTAAATTTAAATTTTTGTGAAAAAAAATACTGTAGTAATAAAACTTAAATTGTGACTTGAGTTGTGAAATAAATAAGACCAAAAAGACTTAATAGTAAAATAAGGAGAGGAAAGAGGAGGAATCTCTCGATGCAAGTTATGGCAAGATAAATCCAAGGTTTTATAACCGTCAAAGAGAGGGGGAAAAACCCCAGAAAACAACAAAAGAAGTAACAAATCATGAGCATTAAATAAAAAGCCATAATAACTAATAATGCCAGATTAACCTGATTTTTCTTTTCTTTTGGTGCTATCACGTACAATCTCACACAAACCATGCGTTTTACACAAATCCTTCCTTCGCCAACTGGACCCTCCGGACCCTGACCACCCCTTCTGGTTCGGGCTCGGTGTCAGCTTCGGTTACTCCGAACCCGAGCCTCCCTCGAGCCTATATATTACGAGTATTTTCCATGCAATGACCCTCACCCCAGAGAGTCAAAGCTAGAGTTAGTTCTACTCTTTCAAAATCCTCTCTCTCTCTCTCTCTCTCTCTCTCTCTCTCTCTCTCTCTGCTGGTAAATTTTGATTTTTTTTTAAAATAATTTTTATAGCTACTTTTTTTCGATTCAATATCGTAGTTTCTTGATATCTTATGCTTTATATTTGTTCATATATATAAAGCAAGCTATATAGAGTGTTAGAATTTTGCTGTTGTTTTTATACATTTGTTTTTCAAATGTTGGATTTTTTTTTTTGTTCTTCATTTTCTACCCTTTTTTTTAATTATTTTTCTTGTCCGTTAAAGAGTGTTCTATTGGATTGTTTTGTAGATGATGATTTCCTTATGCTTTGTTGTCCATTTGGACATAAATGCCGGATTTTATGTCGTTTTTGTTTTTATTTTGTCATTAGCTCGATGAAACTGTTCAAATGGAGAGCTCTACACTTTTTTTATTTTTTATTTTTTGCAATGCATAAGAAGAACACTAATATGCATAATTGTCTTTTGGCGGTAGATTTTAAATCTGCATCATCAATTTTTCATATCCAATCTGTATATATAACATAAGATAAGATCTTATACTTCTATCTCTTGTGTCATTTCATGAGCATTGATATAACGGTGATGATGATATAAATTAATTCTTTCTAGAGTTCATTAACCTTTTCTTCTTCTTTTTTTTTTCTTGTGAAATATTCTCCTTTTTAATTGCTTTCATGAAATGGACTCTTTTTGCAGATGAGTAAGGGAAAAAATAAGGATTTGAAGATTAATTGCATGGCTTATATATACATAAATATATATACTGCATTTGCCAGAATTATTAATTAATAAAATCCAAATTAACTCTCTAATGTTCATATATATTTTGTTTTTTCTAAATTAATAGGTTGAGAATGGAGAAATTAGGGGACTACTGTGAAATGGAAGTCCCAATTGACATCATCGAGTGCAGGATTTGCCAGGAGGAGGACTTCATGATCAAGATGGAGGTTCCTTGCGCTTGTCTTGGATCTCTGAAGGTATGCATACATACTTACATAAAATACACACACACACACACACACACACACACACATATATATATATATATATAATTTCAGCATATTACTTACTTTTGCTGTTTATATGTATGTTTGACCAGTTTTTTTATTTAAATTTAAGGTCTTGTTTGGTAATACTTGGTTTTTGTTTGTTATGTTTTTTTATTCTTGAAAGTGAAAATAACGAATATCAGATTTCTCCTAAGTAACATTTTCATAATTTTATTATTTATTTTTTAAATCATTACTTTGCAATTACAGAACAAGAAACAACAAACAACGAGCGACGTAGAAAATGCCTAAATGTTTATAATTGGACAAACTGTATTATGTTGCAAAGCTCATTATTTGTCCTTTAACATACTAATCCCTTTATTTTCTAAGATAACGGATCATTTTTAATTTCTTCAATTAAATTTTTTCATGCTCGAATGTTTGACCTTATATATTTTTATCTGGTATATATGTTTTGGCTTTCAGTATGCGCATAGGGCTTGCGTTCAGAAATGGTGTGATGAAAAAAAGAATATCACTTGTGAGATATGCAACAAGGTATATGTTGTAGTGTCTCTCTAGATACACTCAGTTAAGCTTGAATTTTTCAGTAGAAACATATACCCACCCACGTTAATTTATAGCTAGTTGGTTCACATCATGATTTTTTTTTTTTATTTCAGTGTTTTCTATCACAAAATTTTAAATTTTTATATCTAAACTTGTTGAACATAGGGACCAAACGGATTTTTAAGTTGCTCCGTCAGTAAAAAGGCTATCTAGCTAAACCAACATCCAGTGTACATTTCATGATTTCATTACTAATTCACTACCATAATGATTTCTAATCTTGCTATTTCTTTCATATATATATATGTATGTATATATATATATAATATGTAGCCTTTTGCTCCTGACTATGTCGTGACGCCACCAGCTCCTTCGCTGCCCCAAGGCACTCAACCGGAACATAGGATCTCCATGAGTAGTACCAGGCAAAGTCTAATAACCTCTCTTTCAGTTGTAAAAATATACTTGCATAATTTTGCATATGTTTGATCTTTAATTTCTTATGCGTGTTTTGAGCCTCGTTCGCTTCGCGGATTCAAGTTTAGATGTGACATTTTTTAAGAGTTTTTAACTGTAGTAAAAAAAGTTAAATGTGACATTTTTTTAGAGCTTTTAACTGTAAAAACTTAGAACTGAAAACTCGAATCGGAGAAATGAACAAAACATTGATATATATGGTGTTAATTGTTTGTGTTGCAGTGCTGTCAATTGGGATGTTCCTGGAGGTGGAGCTAGGGGAATGGTGCCTATGCCTCCGAGGAATGAAGCAAGAGAGGCACTCCTCGTTATTGATGATTCTAACGATGAAGAAGGCCGGGCTAAGGCAGCATGCGGCAAGGGAACTATCATCGTAAGTCGTGTACAATATAATTAACACAATAACGCACAATATCTATTTGTCCCGACTAGCTCGTTTCATAATCTTGTCAACATTAAAATCTGAATGATATTCACTCTCTAATAAGTAAGCCGTTTTTAAGGTTGGTTAGATCTAATATCATGATTAGAATTATGACTCGGAATACATTTGGTTCATCTTATATATCAAAACATTTTGGAATAAAAATTTTTTTCTTTTTTTTAAATTTTTAATATTTCAAATTTAGTAAATACAGATATCCTCTTTCTCTATTCTAAATCATCGCTCTACTTTTTCTTTTTTTTTTGGCGTGCTCTTTAATTACCAAGCAATTAGACTACTTGTAATTGTAACCCTCATGCTTTATTCTGACACTCATTTTTTTATTTTTTATCATAGTATCAATTATTCTTGTACCACGGCTGTTAGTTAGTTTTTTTAAAGTTTTTGATTATCTTGATATATCGGGATTTCTCAGCTTGTCTTTAAAAGGCAGCTTCTCTGATAGCAGTAGAAAAAATAAATCACCAGTAGTTCTTTATTTTCAGCTATTAGTCTGTATCATAAATTGTTTGTTCTGCATACTTGTTCAATATAACGTGATTTTGATTTAATTTAACGGTTAAAAACTGACACTGCCAATAGAACTAGTCTACCAGAGAAACTCCCTCTTTAAAATCAAATAATATTTATTGTTTGAAATGACTCTTTCGTGCACTCGCCCAAAGGACAAAATTGCTTCAATTCGCATTCTGATAGAATTTTTTCTGAGCGCGTGCAATATTAACATTACATAGATTTTACCTAGCTAATTGATGATATATCAAATGAAACCTCTACTTATAAGATTAGTAATGCTGCTAAACTATCATTAATTTGCTGATCATGTTCACTTGTCTTGTAGTGCTGTGGAATATATATCGTTCTGCTGGGTCTCGAACTTGCTGGATTAATGTACTTCAACTCCAAAATGGAACCTAGGCCATTAACAAATCCCGTTTGGTAAGTGCCCTGGTGAAATCATATTATTATATAGGGTCCGTTTAGTTCGCTAATTTGAGTTTTTAGTTCGAGTTGAGATGTAATTTTATGTGAGAGTTTTTTACTGTAGTAAAAAAATTAGATGTGACTGTTTCTGAGAGTTTTTTTACTGAAGCAAAACTCAAATTCTAAACTCAAATCGGTGAAATAAACGGAATCATAATGGTTTTGTTTTCTTCTCCATGCAACGTTATATTCCTAAGTATGAATTTTTTTTTTTTTTTTTTTTGGTTCTTCTATGTATTCTTTCTTACTTCATACAATTCTATTGAAAGTTGACAGCTTCATGTGTTCCTGAAAGAAAGGAAGGGCGTCCACTACTTGATGAAGGGAGGAGAGACTGGTCTTTTCACTCTGCCAATAAGAAGCAAATCACAACGAGGAAGCAGAACACAAGGAGATATCGGACAGAAGAATATGTGGACGCTAGAAACTTTTGTCGTTTCCTTGATTATATCCTTTTTTTTATATTATTATTATTTTTTAAGTAAACTTATGCAGTACTTTGTATTTCGTTGTCGTTTGGAAGCTTGAGACTATTTCGGTTTTTAATTAAAAGCGTTGGAGTTGTAATTTTTGTTATGATATGAACGTTTTTTGACATAGTATTATGATTTGATCCGTGTGGTATTATCGGTAATATCTGCATAAATCTTAAACAATAATGTTCGGTATACTAACTTTTTAATATGAATTTACTTGGTAAGTTATTTGTCATTCTTTTTGTTTAGTATAAGAGTTTGTAAAAATTATCATACGACAACTTACTTATCACTGATATTAAAGAGTTGGAAGTTAGCAAAATAATTACTACACCTAGCTAGTGTTACTCTGTCCAAAATCATGCTTTTATAATGAGTTTTGTTTGTCACACTGCGGTGGGAAAAATTAGAGAAACCCATTTTTAAAGAGTTATTATGGAATACTTAAATGGAAATACGTGAGATTATAAATGAAAGTGCCAAGAGTGATTAATTCCACTTTAAACACTTCAAAAAAAAAGTGTTAGACCTAATGTACAATTATTCTCGTTGAATTTCACATCTATGCTCCATAGCCAATCAGTCGGGCATAGGCCCACAAATTCAAGAGGGCCGTAATTGGCCTTATGAGGCCCACTAAAGGATACATTACATCAAATTATATGAAATAGATATATGCCACAGGAGTGACCTTGTGGCTTTTGCCTCCTACCCAGCCCCGGTCATTTGATCGATTTGAATTTAGAATTTGAATTTTATTACTGTAAAAAATTTTCAAAAATATTTACATCTAATTTTTTTATTACAGTAAAAAAACTCTCATATAAAATCACATCTCAACTTAAATTAAAAATTCGAATCAGTAAAGAAAACACGTACATTTTTTAAGATTGTATTTATCTTCTTTAACACCATTTATTGGATAAAATAAAAATGGATGGATTCCAAAACTGGCCCAACCAAAAGGAGCGGGCCTTATGCATCAATCTACTTCACTTTTCAGGGCCCCATTTGCAATGTGGATTGAAAATTCACATCGGCATGCAAATGCAAATGCTAATGCTAAGAACCTTTTTATCATCAAGAGAGAGGACCCCACTGCCCACATTGATGAAGATGAAGAGAAACACGTTCACCTGATTGCATGATTAGAATTAGACAGCGGTCGATTCCATGGGTTTTCTTTCTTTTCTTTCATTCTTTTCCTACCTTTTTCGTGGAAAATTGCTGGTTATAAGTTACAGGTGTTCATTCTTTAATGTCCAATCTTAGAATTGAGGCATAAGGAGCCCCATTAAAATGACAAGTAGAGTGTGCTCAAACTTCGAAAAAGCTTCTCATGTCAAAACATGAAAAGGAGTGAAGTTGTAAAGCACAATATCAGACTCCACAAATCCCTCCACCGCCGAGCTAAACCAACCAGACAATAGGTCCCCACCAAGCCCCCAGGGCGCTGAAAAGCGCTACTCAAAACATATAAAGGCTAATCTAATCTATAATTGGTTCGAGTGCTTAGCATGTGAGCGCCAGATCTTTGTTTTGTATTTTTGAAGGGAATTTTTCTGTAGGGTCAATATCAGATCTAATCAAAATTAGGTAAGATTTAAAAATTATGTAAAATAAGATATCATTCATTTCATTATTCGAGTTTTTAATTTTAAATTTTTACAGTTAAAAATTCTCAAAAAAAAATATTATATCTAATTTTTTCTGTTATAATTAAAATTTTTTAAAAAATGTTACATCTCAATTCAAATTAAAAACTCAAATTCGCTTGGCCTAAATAATTTCTACTACAAATGTTCAAAAAAAGACTTTTTTTATAATTCAATTTTTATAACTTAAACTTTAAAAATAATTATTACCGTTACACTTTTCTTATCTTCTAAATCCTTCTTTTGTGCTGCCCATCTTAACTCTAGAGCTATAATTACTAATTTTTATAATTGATTGCTTCTCGAAGCCATACTGGCTTTCGTCTTATAGTTTGCTTATAATACAGTTTTATTTTATTTTAAGTATTTAAAAACAGTACAAACTTATAATTGCTGACTCTGCCCTCCATTACTAATAAAGTTTGGAAAACACTCATTAAGTATGTCGTTTTGATTTCATTTTATGTCCGCTCTGATTACCCGTAAGTAATAAGTAATAGTGTTAGATTTATAGTCTCGTTCATTTCACTGATTTAAATTTTTAATTTTAAATTTTTACAGTAAAAAACTATCAAAAAATATCACATATAACTTTTTTTACTACGGTAAAAAACTCTAAAAAAATATCACATCTTAACGTGAAATGTGAAGTGAACGAGACCTGAATTCACAATCCAAATAAGTGAGAGAAAGATAGAAATGTACTAGTAGAAAGAGCTTGGATGCCCATTAGTAGTAAAAGCCATTAATTTCATGGATTACAATATAGATTAATTAGCCACTCTCATTTAGGAGGAAATCCTAAAGGAGTGACTTCTTAAGGTGTGACAAAACACTTCTTCCGAGCCCTTTTTGAAGAGGCCAAATTAAGGAACAAAAAACTCAAGCCAGGGATAATACATAGATATAGTAGTAGTCAGCAGTATTAACCGCATCTCACTAATAGTACGCTTTAATATTTAGAGACAACAGACTGATTTAGGAAGTAAGACAAAAGGAAAAGGAACACAAAAAAGGGAAAATGGGATTTGATTTGGTAAGCTCAAGGGCATTTTGGTCCTCCTTCCTTGGTCTTCCAGTTGTTGTAGCAAGGGCACACGGCCTTATTACCATAATACCCCGGGGGCACGCAGAGGCATTTCTTGCAGCACTTCTGGCAGAAGAACATGCAAGGCTTGTGGTACTGGGTCTTGCTGCACCTCCTTGTGCATTGAGATGGGCATTCTGGTCATTTCAGTCACATCAATAAAGATACAACAAAAACAACATCAGAATCTCGCCGTGTTGAAATCATCAAAAAACCATTTTTTGCTTTTTCTAGTGGTTGGTCAAAGCCTTGAGCTTTTCAATGAACTTTGACTGACCTCAGTCAAACCCATCTTAGATAAGTAAACAGAAAATTCCTTTACTTTTGGCTTTAGCAAGTTTTACCGCGAACAATATCATAGACCACGATTACCATCCACACAAATTACCATTTTGTTTATGTATTTAAAATTATAATTTAAATTTATTTTTATTTTATATGTATTTTTTATAAAAAAAAATATTATAAAAAAATTATGAATCATGATTCAGAATAATAATTCATAATAAAAAATAAATACAGAAAATAAACGTATCCCGCAATCCCGCAGACGAATTATGTTTTATGTAGCTTAACAGTAGTTGTGTCTTAAACAATTTTTTTAATTAATTATGATATGCTACTTGATTAATAAGAGGCCCACTCGCGGTAATTGCGGCAGTAAACACGTGTGAATTCCTTTTCTTTTGGCTTTAGCAAGTTTTACCGCGAACAATATCATAGACCACGATTACCATCCACACAAATTACCATTTTGTTCATATATTTAAAATTATAATTTAAATTTATTTTTATTTTATGTATATTTTTTATAAAAAAAAAAATATTATAAAAAAATTATGAATCATGATTCAGAATAATAATTTATAATAAAAAATAAATACAGAAAACAAACGTATCCCGCAATCCCGCAGACGAATTATGTTTTATGTAGCTTAACAGTAGTTGAGTCTTAAACAATTTTTTTAATTAATTATGATATGCTACTTGATTAATAAGAGGCCCACTCGCGGTAATTGCGGCAGTAAACACGTGTGATATTGTGGACCCAGAGGCATCTTAAAATGCTTTTTACACTGTTTTGAGCCGGTTTAATTTGAGTTAAAATATAACTGAATGTAATAATATTTTATTATAATAAAATAATTCGATGCGTCTGATTTTAATAATTTTTTACTATAATAAAATTTAAATGGGTGAAATAAACGTGTCTTTAATTCTCGGTTAAATTTCATAAATAAAAAATTAGGAAAAAAATGTCAAAGAAAATTGAGTTAGAAGGAAAAAAAAAAAAAAAGGAGGAAAATCCTTACGGAAGCTCTTGAGACTCCCTTCTCCATAGTTTCCCTGAAATCAAAAGATCGGCTGAGTTATAAAATGAAATATGAATGTGGTACTAAAACTACATCTTTAACTTTCATTTACCAAAAATTTCACTCTGTCTTAGCCTCAACGAGAGAGAGAGAGAGAGAGAGAGAGATCTTACTCTGTTGTTGTTGTGATGACCTCCACGCCCGTGAGATGCCATGACCTGTTAAAATCATAGACAATGACATGTAAAAACGTCAAAAATCATAGAGCACTAGACAATGTACAACATATCTTTTATCTCAAACTATGTTATTTTCTCTACATAAAGAAAAAAAAAGTGAGATCAGATGATGAAGAAGAAGAAATTTTTTATTTTTTTTTTACCGTGGTTTGGAGCATGGAAATGGCGATGAGTGCCAAGATCATGAAAGCAAAAAACTTGGCCATGGCCATTTGCTACACAACAGCAACCCCTCCCACCACAAGTACAAAACTGAAAAACTCAGAGGCACAAGGAAAGATGAAAAGGGTGAGAGAGATGAGAGGGGTTTGATCCAGATTTGGAGTGTTGGGTATATATAAATGGGAAAAACATCTCTTTTTTTTTTTTTTTTTTTTTTTTTGGGCTTTGGAATTGGGACACTTTGTTGGAATTTTTAGGTGCATTTACTCATATGGAATGTAGTGTGTGCTTGTTTAGTGGGAAAGTGACACGTGTCCCGGCACATACCCGTTTAGTTCATGGATTAGAACCATGAGAATAGAATTATTTTCGATTTACGTATATTTTTTGTGAGAAAAAAATACTGTAGCGAACTATGAACCATGATTCAAATCAGAGAACGAATCATCCAACCAAACGGGCTGTAACAATTGGACAATGAATGCGAGCTGATCATCTTTCTTTTCTTTTCTTTTTTTTTTCTTTAAAAAAAATGATGTTAACTATATCCTATAGAAAAAGAGTTTAAATTTATTGTCTAATTTTCATATCATGTTGTTTGTCCTACTAATTTAATTTTGATACCTCATTAATTACTTAAGCATTTTAAATATTTATTTTTTTATTAATGTTGTAAAATTGTTAAATTTATGTGACATTGCAATAACATTCACTAAAATAATAATAGAAACAATAGATCTAAACTTTGGTGTGTTTAGTAAGGGGATTCGTACCCTCATTCGAATCATAGTTTATGGTTCGCTACAGTATTTTTTTTCACAAAAAATACATGTAAATAAAAAATAATTATAATCTTATGATCCTAATCCATGAACTCTTTAGGGTGTTTGATATGAAAATTCAACTCGTGTCGTTTTTTTTCACAAAAAATACATGTAAATAAAAAATAATTATAATCTTATGATTCTAATCCATGAACTCTTTAGGGTGTTTGATATGAAAATTCAACTCGTGTCATGATTCGTGACTCGCTACAATATTTTTTTCATAAAAAAATACACATAAATTAAAAATAATTCTAAATTATAATTTTAAATTCTTAAACTAACTAAACTATTGGTTCATGGATTAGAATCATGAGATTAGAACTATTTTCGATTTACGTATATTTTTTATGAGAGAAAATATTATAACGAATCATAAACTATAATTCAAATCGAGATACGAATTCTCCAACTAAACAACCCCGATACACTTTATGTTTTCCAAATCTTATCACATAATTTTCTTCCCATGATTTGAGATTTCTTCTTAGACAAGGACTTCTGGCTGAGCCGACAGGAATTGCTCATGGCTCTGTAACCCAACTGGATAAAATTATTCTCGCTTTTTTATTTTTATTTTTACTTTTTTAATTTTGGCAATTCCCACCTCCTTGTTTATTGGCCAAGACAAAATAATTTGTTCCTCTCGGTATTTGCCAAAACCAATTCTAGGGAAAAGAAGGACAAGATGACTGATGTGATGAAAACCATTATTTATTGCATTTTTCTTTGTTAAAGAAACAGTTTCGTGAGATTCATAACCTTGGTACAAAATCAAATATATTTGACAAGATCCAAACTTTGTAGGTAAATTTTGGAGGAATTAAAATTTGATCTTGATGATTAGATCTAAATCTGTGTACGAGTGCAGAGATCTCGTGCTTCAATTATTATTTCTACCAAAAAAAGTACTTCAATTATTAAACCAAAGGAAAAAAATTTCAATTATAACACACACGGATTTAAATAATCCAAAGTTTTAGTTGTGATGCAATAAATCCTATCTATCTACAATCTACCAAACCTAGAATTACCATAAATCACTACAAAGAAAAAATCGTCAAAACTTAGGACTTCCTCATGTTGTCACATTATGTAGCTAAGGCCACCCAACATTCAAAAAATTATGATGAAAACCCACCCAAAATTCAAAAATTATGATGAAAAACCAATCTTTCTTATGATTTCAATTTTTCAAATTCATGGGTTAAGATATTTTTTCTAAAAAAGTTTATGAATATCAAGAATTTTAGAACGTTTGATTCATAAATTTAAAATTATTCTCATTTTATATGTATTTTTTATGAAAAAAATTATAAATTATGATTTAAATTAGAGATAAATATAAAAAATGAACGTAAAAAAAAAAATGCCTGTAACCCACTTTCCATTATTTGCTTTGGATAGAAATAGAGCTGACGGAACCCTCTTAATGATACTTTCACGTTTATCAATTATAGCTCCTGCATTTTTATCTAAAAATATGTATAAATAAATAAATGGCGCCGGTAATTATGCGGAAAAGACAGAACCCTGAAGTGTAACTTCTTCGGTGGACTGACTCTAATTAAGGAGTGCAGCAAAAAGAAAAAGAAAAAAGTCTCCTTCATTTTATTTAATCAATTTAAATTTAAAATTTAAATTTTATTATAATAAAAAATTCTTAAAAATAATTATATTTAATTTTTTTATTATAATAAAATTTTTTTACATAAAATTATATTTTAATTTAAATTAAAAATTCAAATCAGACTCTAATAATTACGAGCTCAAAGGGTAAGCTATGCTTTGAAAAAGGAAAATAAAAGTGACCCACTAGCCAATTTCAGAAAAATGTCTTGGTTGCAGAATAAAGCATGTTAAAATTGGCCACTTGGCTACAAATGTTGGAGAGTTTTGGTATAAAAGTTTCATTTAATTTATGTCACAAATTTTGTTTTTTTTTTTTTGTTATCTATAGTCCTGTCAATAGAATTATTCTATCATATAACTTATAAAAATGAAAAATGTAATAGATATTTGTTTAATTTAAGTTTCTAATACAATGCTAATAAGGTGCATTTTTTTATTATGCTACTAAAAAACTCTTGAATATATGTAATTGTGTGTGAAAAAATTGTCATTAATGCAATTTCAATTGCGGTCGTCATATTAATATATTATGTTCTTTCTAACAAGTTTTTTTTATATGGTACAACCTCTAATTAATAATGCATATTTTTAATCCTTAAATATGATTAAAATCGCATTAAAATAAAAAAATCACGATAATAAATCTCATCAATAGTTAATTTTCCTGATTTTACCGTAAAAAACTCCTTTTTAGTAGAGTATTCTTTTTTTTCATGATTTTTTCCGTTCTGTTTTTTCTGGTTAAGGGAGAGACGGTGCATTGAAGGAAGAGAGAGAGAGTGGAGTTAGTTAAGTGGTTAAAAAAAGGGGTCCCACACCGACAGAGAAGTCAATGAAACGAAAATCACTACTTGTCGAGGCAGATATTAAAAATTAATTTTGTTGTTTTTTATTTTATTTTTTAAAAAGGAGAGAGAAAGTGGGTTTGAAAAAAGTAACAAGTGTAATGGTGTGGTCTGAGCAGAACCACGTGACCAAAAAGGCGCGCTGTAAACTTCCATCCTTTCACATTCCCCGCCAAATCTATCTCCTCTAAAATTTCCTCAGTAAATGCTCTTTGGATTCGGATTTTTTATTGTCCATTTTTTCCCTTCACCGACACATGTCTGTCTACAGATTACTCTTCCCTATACATATATTTTTCTTACCTTTTAGATGTAAATTGTCATTAATATTTGTACTTTCTATTGAATAGAATTTTCGTAAACTAGTTTAATGCACGATTTTTTTTAATATTAAAATAGCATCTTCATTCTATATAGTCCACGAGAGATAATGAAATAGAAGTACAACCAATTCTGAATGCCGTAAATAGTAATCAATAAATCACTGCATTCTATTAAGAAGCACGGCCAACTCCCAGCATTTGGTGTGGTTCTCGGGGAGTTTTGCCACTCGTTTTACAAGGAGGCCAGTACTCACAAAGTGTACATTTGGGTCGTCCGGACCCAACGGGCTTAGTGGTGAACTGGGTTATATCGCTTTCTTTTTAAAAAAAATTCAAGTTTAAACCGTTTTTTTTAACTCTATTACTTATATCACTACATAAAATTTTAAAGTTATTATAGAAAATAACTTGAAGGTTTCAAAAAAATGAATGTACAAATTATTAGTGACATAAATAAAATAATATTATTTTATTGATGACATTTTTAAATATTCTTCTATTCAGGACATAGGGTTGGTTCAGGCTCAATAAAAAAGGATTGGGATTTGATTACCCGTTTGCCCGACTCAAATTAACATATCTAGTTCTTATCACATATGATAAGTGCATTATGAGTCCGTTTAGTTCGTTGACTCGGATTTTTAATTCGAGTTAAAATATGACTTTATGTGAAAGCTTTTTACTGTAACAAAAAAGTTAGATGTGACTGTTTCTGAGAGTTTTTTTACTGTAATAAAACTCAAATCGGTGAAATAAACGGAACTTATATGTATCATACGGGAGCCTCCCCCTTTTCCAATCTAAAGGTGGTGGTGCGCTATTTGTTACTTCTTGTGCTAGAGCACGAACACAATATTATAAGTAACATAATTGGACAGAGTATCTTCATCTTTGTTTCACTAAATATACTTACCTATTTGCAAAAGATTTAATTAATCCTTGGAAACTAACGGTGCTTATAAAATAGCCGATCGACTTGCGGAATTAGTGGGGTAAAAGAGTTACGTTTTTTTTTTTTTTTTTTATTAAAAATCAAAGAGTATAAAAATTTTCTTTCCTCCCACGTGAAAGAACATTAATTATACATGTGGCCGGTTCATGTCAAACGAGTCACAGGAAGACAAGATGTGGAAAGCACATCAAGATTCAATATAAATATTTCACAACTTGGAAGAAGTATATAATATGATTGGGAGCTATATATACACACCCAATAAGACCAAGCTTAGTTAGTAATAGTGTACCTCAGGATCGTGTTAGTACGTTAGAATTATGAGAGAGAGAGAGAGAGAGAGCGAGAGAGAGAGCATATAGTGCATGTGCCTCGCGTGAACTGTGTCACATGCAAAATATATGCATTAATATTGTTTGCTTTTGGATTATATTGAAGTTCATTATTTTCATGGAGGAATTTCGAGCTTGTTATTTTGATGTTTTTGAGTTAGGTAATTTGAGTGTAGATTTTAAGTTGAGTTTGAGTTATAACTTGAGTTAAAGTTGTAATTTGAGTTTGTGTTTGGTTGTGTACATTTGAGTTATGGTTTGAGATAAGAATCTTTTTGAGTTTGTGTTTGAGTGAGTCAAAACTTGAATTTGTATTTAGATAGTATTTTAATAAAAACTCAATGCTGAAAACAATTTTTAATATGGTATATGGGTCGGGTTTTATTCGTCTTTTCGTTGTCAACGCATAGAAAAAAAAATCATCTCAATCAGAATTAAACGAAAAAGTTATAACATTTTTAATAATAGAAAAAATGTTCATTAATTTGAGTTCGAGTTTTTGAACTCGAGTTGAAGGGGAAACTTGAACTCGAGTTTTAGTCTCAAACTCGAGTTCAAATTCGAGTTTAAACTCGAGTTTAAACTTAAAAGAACATGAACTCGAATAAAATTATAACTCGAGTTATTTTTTTTTGAGTTTTTCACTCAAAAACACTCCAGCCAAACAGCCCCTTCATTTCTTGCTGAAGGAGAGACGACGGTTAGCTAGTCTCATAAGCTACATCGCGGTACTCTCATTGCCAAGATGATATAAGTATCCTTTAAATTGCATGGTTTGTTATAACGTTGATTATTTGTTATCTTAAATTATATAGGGTGCCTGAGATTATTAATAATTATGTAAGATTACAACCACGTAGAATGTTAATTAATTATGGATTATATATTTGGATTATACTGAATAATGTTTTGTGCTTGATTTAGCATTGAATTGCACTGTAATACCTTTTTAATATTATGCATCTAAAAGTAACAACATATTTGTTGCAAAATATTAAACCTTTTCAAATAACAAACATTTTTATTTATTTTAGGAATAAAATACAAAATATATATATATATATATATATATTTGAAGTGATATTAATTTTTTCTTTTTTCATAAGCGAATACTTCAACCCGAAAGCCACAGAAAACAAGAGCCACTAGGAGAAACCAAAAATAAAAGGGTTAATTTTGTTTTTTAGTCCCGGAACTATAGGCTAAATTGCATTTTGGTCTATAACTTGTAAAGCATGAAAAATCGAGTCCTTATATTATATCAAATTGTCCCAAATCTAATTCTTTTGTGAATTTGACTGCTAAAACTAGGGATGGCAATTCGGGTTGGCGGGTCGTGTTGACCTCTTCAGTTGACACGAATAGGTATGACACGAACACGACCCGTTTATTAATAGTGTCGAAATACAAAACCCAAAACGACCCGTTTATTGGCGAGTTGACACGACACGACACGAATAACCCGTTTATTAAACACGTCATAAACGTGTTGTGTCAACCCATTGATTATTTGTCAACCCGTTTATAAAATGGGTGATAAATTGGTCGTGTTAACCTATTTATGAACCTATTTTTGAACATGTTTATAAAATAGGTGATAAATGGGTCGTGTTAACCTATTTATGAACTTATTTTTTAACATGTTTATAAAATGGGTAATAAATGGGTTGTGTATTCATGTTACCCAAATATGACACGTTTAATAAACGGGTTATGACGGGTCAATTACGGGTTGGCGGATCAACCTGAAAATGACACGTTATTTAATCGTATTTCATGGGTTCGACATGATTTTGACCCGTATCTATTTATGATAAATCTAAACCCGCTAATTTCGTATGAGTTTCGAATCGTGTCGTTACCCAAATTGTCAGCCCTAGCTAAAACATTGACCAAAAAAAGGAACGTGACTGTTTACTGAGAGATAAGTGTTTAATTTCGCGTGTTAGGGCATACTATAAAGAAAGTCCAGCTAGCCAGCTTTCTCTGCGAGTTTTCATCAGTGGGGATGGGCCGAAAAAAACTAATTAATTTTGGATAATTTGATAAATTAGAGACTCGTTCTAAGACAGGCTAAGTCTAATCCTGCATGATAAATTATATATATTATAATTTTATATAAGATCCACGAAATTAGATCATACATGAATAAATATAGACACAGAAAAATATCTCCATAATGCACATATATATATGCAAATATATATATTTGGTAGGTAATACAGATCGTCAAATTTAGAGTACATAAGTTATGCTTAGCAAAATAGGTAGTCCATTTGCACGGCGATGCACGGAATTATGAAGCAAAATAAATAAATAACAAAAAAAATAAACAAAAGTCATGAATCTTGGACTTGGCCATGTTCTTGCATGTGAGCATGTTCCAACTTCACGTCCCCACATGGGCCTTCCTTTTCCAATTTCATTTCAATTCGATCACCCCACTAAATAATAATAATAATAATAATAATAATAATAATAATATTATTATTATTATTATTATTATTTATCTCCTTCTCACTCACTTTCTCTCTCCTTCCTTTTCTTTAGTGGATTTTGTGATTATTTCTCTCCTTATCTCTTATCTCTCATCTTTTATCTCCTTCTCTCTCCTTCCTTTTCTTTAGTGGATCTTGTAATTATTTCTCTCCTTATCTCTTATCTCTCATATTTTTTTTCTATTTATAAAAATAGATAAATACAAGTTTTATTTCCCACCATAAACAATTGCCTCGAGCAGGATTGGGTTAGCTAATTCAGTAGTAGCAGGTCAGCTTGATTCAGGTTAAGTCTATTTGCAAGTTGCAACAAGAACTTGATCTTTGATTAGATCTTATTAATTATGCGGAAAATGAGAATTAGTTGGATCAAAGTTATTAGTAAATCTACATTAATATCCTTTTTAGGCTCAATTGTCGACGTTGATCGATTAGAAAATTCGTCGCGTAATGATGGAAGTTTCTTTTATTAATTTATTCTTTGAGTTTCTTTTATTAATATGTGAGTTGATAACTATTAACTGAAGCCTTTAATTACTAGCTGTAAAGTACCAATCTATATCTACTCGTAAAGTTATATATATATATATATAAAGTTGCAACTTGAAGAATATACCTGAAAAAATAAAAAAATTTATCCTGCATGAGTTCTCTTACTCTTGATAAATATTTATTTATTAGTGTGATTATTTAACTAAAAAAATTATAAATAAAAAATAAAGAATAAAAATCTTTGAAAGTATTTTTTAAGATTACCTAATATATCTCTTCCAAGTTGTGCAATAATGGAATTGGTCCTTTCTATCTGATGTTCTAATATGGGCCTTCATCACCTAACCTTTGGGCTGGACTGAAAATGACTCGAAATTGGGAGAAATAGTAGGAAATAGACTAATACGAAAAGCTTAAGAAAGAATATATGCCAACTTTTAGTTATAGAAATTAATAGGTCATAATTTGTTAAGTTATGGTTCATAATCAGATAAGTTATGGACAAACTTATCAAGTTATGGTTTATAACCAGACAAGTTATTGACAAAATTCAGGAATAACTTGTCAAGTTATAATTCATAACCAGTTATGGACGAAAACATTAATTTGGCCTATTTATTAACTTATGTAAACTATTAGCCTATTAATTTTAATTCATCTCAAGTCTTGGCCTATTTTCCTCTTTCTCCCCGAAATTGGGTACCATTAAAGATTTTTAGGTTTCAATATTAATCTATTGAATTTTTTTCCTTTAGAGTAAGAAATTTGACATATTATTATTGATAATTTAACAGATACCGTCGACAGCAGGCATAATTTGATAGATTACTGTCTAAAATTTGATAAATTATTATCTATAATTTGACTTATAATTATTAAAGAAATCTTACACCTGAATACCTGATTATGGCACAAGATGTAGACTTTGAATTCTCCAACCCCAAATTCAGAAAAGAAGAAAGAAAAAAGAAAATGTAAGAAAGGGGGAATAGAGAATGACCCAATGCTTCTTTTGCCTATGCTGCTCATTCTAGGATTGTCATCCACAGTAGAGCTTGGTCCATCTACAGTTGGGCTTGAACATTGAATTGTGCCAAACTGGGCCTGCTCATAGTGGGGATGCTGGTTGTCATTTGACCTTAACCTGAGAAAATTAAAGATGTGTGCTACTTAACTCACCTTTTTAATATTGTGCTTTATTCTTTGACATTTTACACACTCAAATTAATATATATAAAAAAAAAAAAGTGAGGACAGAAATCAACATAAATCTTTTTTTTTTTAAAAGCATAAATCTTTGTTTATGTTGCTTTACTAAAGTGGCGTTTTACATTTTCTTTATATATATTTATATATTTATGTTGAAAGAAGATGACATTACTTGGATGTTCTAGGTTTATTTCTTGTTTTTTTCTCTCTCTCCTCAAAACTACTTGTCCTAGTTAGGTGACTGTAATTTTCTTCACTTATATGTGTCTCAGAATTGATAGTACTAGCATTATAACTTGTGTGGCCAACATTTGTTTCTTTAGTTTCAAGCTTCTTCTTATTCTTAATTCTTATTTTTGCTCTTTCTATAACCAATATATTAATTAGATTTTTTTTTTTTTTTTTTGGGAGGTTGGAGATGTTATTGCAGGATACACAATGATTAGTACACTAGCAGGGAGGGTCATGTGGGCTCTGGAAGCATTTGATAAATGGGGGTTGGTTCTCTCACAATCCTCATAATTTCACCAAATCTAAGGCTTCATTAGGTGGATTTGTCAGAGACCATTTAATGGGACAAGTTGTTTTGTGACTGTGAGTGGCGGTAATTCATGAAAGACCCTCTTCATGGGCCTCAGAAAATGACATATGGGTACATAATCCAAGGCCCTTTCACCCAGTCCTCTATTTGCTTTCTTCATTTTTTTTAATCCTCTTTTCAAATTACAGTTTCAATTTCTACACTAACAACCAAAAAAAAAAAAAAAAAAAAAAAACCAAAATAACCCATTATTTTGCAATTCTCAAATCCTTCTTTTTGGAAAAAGAAAAAAAGAAAAAAATGAATCAACAAAATATATATTGGAAAGAAGCAAAGATGAGTATAAGAGTTGTAGGAAAGTTTAGTGGATAATCTTGACAATATTTAAAAATATATAGGTCAAGATTTTTATTTTTTATTTTTGATTCATAACTTTTTTAGTTAAATAATTATATTAATAAAAAAGTATTTATTAATAGTAAGAGATAAATGTTTGGATTTATACATTCTCAAGACTAAATTTTCTATTTTTTTTATTTTTTTAGGGTCCGTTTAGTTCGCTGATTTAAATTTTTAATTTAAATTAATATGTGACTTTATATGAGAATTTTTTACTGTAGTCAAAAAATTAAATGTGACTATTTTTAAAATTTTTTTATTATAATAAAATTTAAATTCTAAACTCAAATTAATAAAATGAACGAAACTTTAAGGCCTCGTTCGTTTCGCTTATTCGAGTTTAGAATTCGAGTTGAGATGTGATTTTATGTGAGAGCTTTTTACTGTAGCAAAAAAGTTAGATGTGACTGTTTTATACATTCTCAAGACTAAATTTTTTATTTTTTTATTTTTTTAGGGTCCGTTTAGTTCGCTGATTTAAATTTTTAATTCAAGTTAATATGTGACTTTATATGATAATTTTTTACTGTAGTCAAAAAATTAAATGTGACTATTTTTAAAATTTTTTTATTATAATAAAATTTAAATTCTAAACTTAAATTAGTAAAATAAACGAAACTTTAATTAAAAAGGCCAACTCCAATAGAGATGAGAGATTGTTGCAATTTTTTCCCCGGTAAGTTGGGCAATCCTTTTCAAGCTTAACGTTTCTTACATGCAAAGGGTCTTCGTATGCAGTATATTTAATGATCGTTCCATCAAAATGTCACATCAGTTAATTTTGTTTTTTGTTCCATTTAAAAAAGATTCAATTTTTTTGAATTCTTTTGTCACAATTGCGACTGTAAAACAGTTAAAAACTTTGTTTTTTGTACGTATCATAGAAGCAAGTGTTATTCTTATGTCATTTCCTCACTATTGAGGGGCAACACAGCACATGCAAGTCTGCTTGTAAATTTTTCGAAACTACAAAAGAGGAACCTAAGAGACATTGCTTTTTGGTGACTCAATTTGGGCTTAATTGTGTAGTTGGAACGTAATTTATGGAAATTGAAAATCTCTCTCTCTCTCTCTCTCTCTCTCATGATGGTGAATTAAACACTCAAAAAGCACTTATTTGGTTGACTGAAAATAGAGCAAGCCATGTGAAAACACGTGAATTTTTGCAGCCTTTTTTGGCTAGGAAAAAACAATAATAAGAAAAATGTAGATTTTGAGGTTGAATTAAGCATAGAAGAAGTATTTTTATAAGCCATGAAGACTGAAGATAATTATTATATGTACACAGCATAATGTCTCAAGTTTTAGTAACATTATAAATTTTTGTACACACTGAAATTGGAAAGAAAATGATGAGAGGAAAAAAAAAAAAAAAAAAAAAACTCAACGTTGAAGGAAAAAAGGGGGAAAAAAAAAAGGATAAATGAATGATTCATTAGAGAAGACTCAGCAACCCAGCTGCTTTGAAAAGACTCTTTCTATTTCTCTCCGGGCCAGCCTTGCAGGTGATGGTGCAAGATTTAACCCCAGTACTTGAATTGCAATATCCACTTATTAAAACGGCCTTTAAACAACAACAATAAGAAGAAGATATTCTATATTTCATTTTACCAATATTCTTGAGTCCTAAATTAACTACAACATTGCACAGCATTTCTCAGACTGTCACGCAAAAGCTATATATCTCTGAATTTCGTCTTAACCCATTATTCTGTCGTTTCTAGGGAAACCAAAGAAAGATTTTTTCTAAATCTTTCCTCTTAAGAAGAGTCCCACTTCACAAAACCAATTACTCTTCTACATCTAGTATGAGGCTTCCCCTATAATATTATAACGAGACACGTTTGTCCCCCAATTATCAATATTGTGACATTCTGATATTTGAACTTTCAATATTTACAAATTACTCTCTGAATTTATGTTTTTCTTCTCTCTCTTACAGTTTTGATTAGTGTTGAAGTTTTGAACGGATTGCCCGCGACTGACAAAAAAAAATATGAATTTGAGCCCGACACCCGAACCTACCCGCCCGAGCCCGAAAATAACCTTTGGACTGACCGCGTGCTTGGTTTTGGCTGCCCGAGCCCGGTCGGGTAGCCCGAGCTTGCCCGAATTGCCTGAAAAAAAATATTTTATTATTATATATATTTTTTAATTTTTTTAATATTGTATATATATATTATAAATAATATACTATTATTTATTAATTGTATTTGTATATAAATAATTATTAAGTTATTTTGTGTTAAAATTATATAAAAATTAAAATCAACACACACTATTAACGTAATTTAAAAAAGTAAATTTTAAATTTATAATTCACGATTGCCTCGTTAAAAATCTTACCAAGAAAAACTCAATTGGGATAAAAACTTGGTAAGGAAAAAAGAGTGCAATCATTTTGTAACGAATTACAAATTTTACAAACTTACAAAGTCTAAATATTACAATTACAATGTCCAAAGCAAATAAATATTTATAAATTACAATTTAATTTGAAGCTAAAGGATACTCTTCAAAGCGAAATGTTAATCTATTAAATTCATCTATCCATTCCTAGCTTGCCGGTGAAATTATATCTTGTAAATATTGATCGACATGATCTCAATCCTTAATGCACACCAAAGCTTCAACAATGTCCCTTTGCAATACGTTTCGGCGTTCCTCAGGTATTCGTCCGGTCGTACTGAAGGCTTGTTCAAATGAAATAGTGGAGACTGGGATTGAAAAAATATCATTTTCCATTCGAGTTAGGACTGTCCAAGTTAATGCTCGTGCCCTCCACCATTGAACTAAATCAAACAATTCTCTACCGTCGACTACTAAGCATTATATAAGTTGAGTTTCATCTTATAGGCATATCTAGGGCTAATGCTCTAGGAGTTATATTTAGTGCTTGTAAGAACCTAAACCAATCTTGTTGTCTTGAGTTACTACCCTGAATCCATGCAATATTATCTCTAATTGCTTTTATATGAATAGCCATTGATTTTAAACCAGATCTAACTATTAAATTAATTACATGGCATGCACAACGTTGGTGAAAAATATCACCATCACTGAATAAACTTAAATCATTTTTGAAATATTCAATAGCTTTAGTATTTACACTAGCATTATCTAATGTTATAGCCATCACTTTATCTCTTAATCTATATTCATACATTACGTTTAAAATTGTATTATAAATTAAATCGGCGCTATGTGATCCTAGAACACATTTAAAACCTAATATTCTCTTATCTAACTCGAAGCCTTTAAAGTAATGTCCGGTTACAGATAAATAATCTTTGTTGACAACGGCATACCAAATGTTTGCCGTTAACGCAATGCAACCGCTAGTAGAGTGTAAAAGGTTTATTAATGCTTCTTTTTCTTGTTTAAATACTTTTAACAAATCTTTTCTAAGAGTAGTTTTTGAAGTAAACTGTGCATTAGCATTATGTATAACTTTAATATATGACTGCCAATTAGGATGCTCTACAAAACTAAGTGGTTGATCTAATGCAGCTATCATTCGCGCAGCTTTCATACGATCTACTTACGGACCGTATTTCCAAGTAGTTAGACCACCGGTTGTGCGATTAAAAGATAATTGTGTTTGGCGGAGTTCGGTTCCACTAGTTTGGCCACGCTTTTGAAGACACTTTTCGAAGTGTCTTCTCAAGTGTGTTGTACCGTGAATAGTGTCACCTTGTGATTTAGAAATGCAATATTGACATTAAGCTATGTGTTTAGTGTTATCGTCATTGTCGACCTCCTCAATTGTGTTGAAGTGCTCCTAAACTGTCAATGTGTGCTTGCATTTCCTCTTGGAGCTTGCAACACTTGCGGTAGCACTTGCACTTGCCTCTCTGCTACGCCCACCACCATTGCGACCATGACCTCCACTACGTCGACCACGGCTCGGATTTGCAGGTTCCTTAGTTGGTTGTGTTTGTGATTCCTGCGTAATAAATTTGTTAGTAGGAAATTGCCCTTTCACATTCTGTTGGACTTAGGCATCAATAGGAATATTAGCATAACCAAAAGAATCCATTATATAAAAATTGTGAGAGAGATTTGAGAGAGAGAGAGAGAGCTTTAGGATATTGTGTAAGTTTTTAAAAAAATTGTGAGAGATATTTGAGAGATTGAGAGAGTTTGGGTGAGGAAAATGTTTCGGGGGATGAGGGTATTTATAGGAAAATTTTTAGGTTAAAAAATTAATTTTTTCCCAAAAATGCGGATCCAACGGCTACTTTCAAATTCGGCGGGTCAGGTTCGAGCGGGTTTGGGCCGAAAATCGAGCAACGGTAAAAAAAGAAACAGTTGGAGGTCGGGCTCTTGGGCAGCAGGTCGGGCAAAAATTTTAAAAAAATTAGCCGTTGGGCGGGCTTCGGACTTCAGGCAATTCGGGTATTCGGGCTCAAATTCAGGCCAAAGGGTAAAAATTAAAAAGAAAAAAAAATCGGCGTTCGACGATTGGGACGGACAAATCGGCGATGGGCTTCCACCATGGTGTTGTTTCTCAGGCAGCCTGAGCCTGCCCTTGTGCGTGGACAGGCGGCCATGGGTCCCTGCCTGTCGAGCCCGAAAAATTCGAGCCTCATACAGGCCCGCCGACCCAAAGTTCCACCACTAGTTTTGATTATCGACTTTAAAATTGACATAAACTTTCTGAAATTTAATATGAACAATCACATCTCTATAACTTAACATAATAACTGAAAATGTTACATAAATAGTTATATTAAATACAAAATGTCCTAAATTTTTAATGGACTTTAACGATAATCAAGTAGTGAAGGGAATATTTTGCACATACATAATGTAACTATTTAAATAATAAAAAAAACATCTTTATTTTGTGGCTGAGAAGTACATTTTATCATTAATATAATGGTTGAAGTAAAAAAGTAGAAAAAAGATTTAGAGTAAGAAAATAAGAGAATAGGTATTACCGTCTCTATTAACTTATCCTAATTTATAAATTACAGAACATTGATACGCTATTGAGTTGACATAATATACTTTTGCTTATAGATACATTTTTTCTTTTTCTTTTTTTGTTTCTACTCTATTTGTTTAGGATTTTCTCAGTAAGCCTCCTCACGGGTAGTGGATAAGATCAGTTTTTGATATATAAATCTGTTTAAAATTATATTAAATTAAAAAAATTACAAATTTAATAACTAAAAAATAAAAAATTATCGATAGTTTATTTTTTCTAACCATATTTAAGAAACTCCCTCGTTTTTCTTTTTTTAAAAAATCTTTGACTAGGTCAGCCATATTCATGTTTATCAACAATATGTGATCTAAGTGCTTTAGCTAGCCATAAAACAAGTTAATAAAAGGGAAGTCCAATCTAGCAGTAGCTACAGGTGGACATATTGATAGGTATAAAGTGATCACCTTTACAACTTTGGACACGATTATTAATGGTCATTCTTTATCATTCTTCAAGGCCGGAATTGCAATTGATTGTAGTCAAGACACAATAATAATTTGATGTTTACGGCTTCCAATTTCTATGTTTTGATTTAACGGATCCGAGGTTTGCCAAGGACAAGAAACTACAATCCTACAGTAATAACCAGTACATGTCATTTTATGCAGGAAAAAAAAAAAAAAAACAGCACATATCGTTTAAGTGTTCGACCAATGAGTGAAATCTTGGTTAAGAACCAACACCTTTTGTGACATGTCACATATCTTTGTAGTAGATCTAGTGGATGATTTTTATCATTCTTTTTTTGTTGCAAAAGGAGACAATAAAAGCTAACGCCTAAAGTGTTATTCTTGGAGATCTCATCGTTAGGCTAATGGTTTTATTTATTTATTTATTTTTACAATTCTACCATAGTATGTTCTTTTTAGTCTGGTATGAAAAATATCTACCAACATTGGTTTATTTATAGTTTTTTTTATTTCGTATACCTTTTCATTTTAATGAGATTTTAACTAACTATAACGTTTACAGTCCTGCAATATCGGAAGAAGACACCTTAAAAAAAAATCTTTGGTAAGTTATAAAAAAAGAAAACCTAGCCAACATGATAGTTTTTTACTGTTAAATTTCATCATGTCAAGTTTATTCTCGTTCAGTTTGTTAATTCAAGTTTTTAATTTGAGTTGAGATGTGATTTTATGTGAGAGTTTTTTACTGTAGTAGAAAAAGTTAGATGTGATTTTTTATAAAAACTTTTAACAGTAATAAAATTAAAATTAAAAACTAGAATCGGTAAAATAAATATGACCTGAAACTTTTGTAGTGTGTTTAATATGATATAATTTTAATTTAGTCTAACAGTTAAAAACGGTATATAGATTTAAGCTGATGGTTAGAAAGCACATCTTATTAATATGGTATTTTTTCAAATCCTGTCACAAAATACTTTGTTGTCGTGGGGGTTTTTTTTTTTCCTTGAATTGAATACAAACTATTTCATGCAAGAATTATGGTACGGCCAGAAAAAGATTCATCGTACCATGCAACACATTAATTAATCCAATATTTGAATTTTTCTAATCATAATTTAACGTTTAAAATATGTGTCGCACGGAGCGATTAGTTGGATTCTATACCTCGGTTTCTTTATTTATCTATTTGTTAATAAGTGAAGAAAGAAAGTTCTTTTCAAAAAAAAAAAAAAAAATTGTTGACAGTTCTCTACTTTTTAGCTATCATATTTGTATTAAAAATTATTTATTTTGTATATTTTTTCAATATGATAAATTTTAACCATATTCAACGATCAGAAATTGACTAGACTAATAAGCCGACTTACCGGAAAAGGTCCCAAAAAAAATGTGTACATAACCATGATACTCTGCTGATATCAAAACTTTAAGATTTTATTTGGTAGGCTTTCTTAATGGTAGTACCAGTTTCTGACTGTTAGATCTGATTAAAATCACATTAAATTAAAAAAATATGTAAAATAAATAAATTTTAATATAAATTTAACAGCTGAAAGTAGAGAACTACCAATAGTTTATTTTTTTTTATCCTAATATATATAGAAACTCTCCTAAACTTATAGCCCTTTTTATTTTTTTTTTGTTTCGGATATGGTGATGAAAGAAAAACCAGATAATGGAAGTGCGACGTTTTCACGACACTTTTTTCTTCACTGGATGTGAACAAAAATATTTATTTAGAAATAATAATATTTACCAGAAAATAAATTGAACCATCACACGAGACTCTCTTGCCTGTCATAAATTTAGTTATATATATATATATATATATTTTAAAAAACAAAAAACAAAATTACAGTTTTACTATCTGGATGTTTGTGGCAAATGAATCGAGCACGTTTTGATTAATAAAGTGGAAAATTTTAGTATATAGTACAAACGATGATGTTATTGTCTTATTGATAGAAGACTGAATAAAGAAACAGGATTGCAAGGAAACTCAAACATTAACGACGTTCCATTTAACAAGTTAATTAAAGATATATGCATAAAGTCATAAATTAGAGCACTGATTTGTAGATGAAATAACGAGTGATTAGTTAAGCCATAAATAATGGTCGAGATTAGAATTAAGCTGGGAATTCTTCTAAATTCCCAAGCCTTTAAATAGGGATGAGTATGAGGAAAAATGCTTTTCCTATCTTGAACTTTAGAATTTTCCTATGCTGATCTCTTCCCTCTTTCGAAACATTATCATGTTTTTTTTTAGTAATTAAATACTTTGTTAGAATTTGAATAAATTTAAACTATAAGCTATTAAAATAAGGATATTTTATTATTAATATTGGTAATAGAGTGTTTGAAAAAAAAGAAAAAGGAAAGAAATAATAATAATTCTCCTCCATTCAGCCTAAATTCTAACTCGTTAGAAAGGTAAAAGATGTTACAGACTTTAGGTTCCAATTGTAAAACTAATTTTTTTTAACACAAAGCGACCGTGATATTTTTGCGACTCAAAATAATTCTTTTAGTTTCTTCATTAGAAAAGCATCTATATATATATATATATATATATATATATATATATCTAGCTAGTCTTTATTTTAAAGTAGGAAAAAGGGGCATGGCTGGGTTTTGAATTAAAATACGAATAAGAGTTAGGAAATTCAATTTCATATTCCAAAAAATTCAAGAATTAATTTCCGGAGGTATAAATAGCTGAAAAGTTCACCGTTTGAAGGGAAGTAGAAGCTGCTTATTGTATATTATTTGGATTTTGAGAAAGATTTAGAGAAAAAACAATCTTTTTACCCATAAGCTCCCAAGGATCTATCAATTTTTTTAAACAAAAAGTATCAAATAAAAAGTATGAAATTCAAGATAACTTGACGTAGATGCAATGATTCAAGACGCGTAGGTGTCATAGCAAAACGGTTCAAGACTTTATTTTATTGGCAAAGTATTTTTTTTATTATACTATAAAATATATGTATAAAATACATATATATATATTTTCCTTCCTTCATTTTTTTTCCCCTTATGATCTTTTGTTAGTTTGTCACGATTTGACAACACGCGAACGGGAATTAAAACTGCAACATTAACATCAAAGGAGCTGCAGAGCTTGTCCATTCGAGTAACAGAAATGAATTCCATATGGTTAGAGAAAGAGGACAAAAAAGATAGGATTAATTTGCATGGATAGGAATTATGATGGGTCACAAGCTTCCAAATATGGGGAAAATTGACCCGTCGAGTATGGCAGCTGAATAAGTTAATTGTATCATAGTTAATTTACACAACTATATAACATATACATATATATATATATATGTATTCTCTTACATCCCATATGGACATGTTGATTAATTAAACCGAAAAATAATAATAATCAGAAAAACAAAAATGAAGCTGGTACAGCGCGTCCTCGGTGGGTCAATATGCCCATTAACAACCCTAGTTTGTGCGCACAATTAATTTTCTGTAACAAAGTGGAAAATCCCATAACTTAACAATCAAAAATCTCAATTATACATATATAAATCGTGCCAGTCATTACTTAATGTCTCACCAGCTTGTTAACACTTCAAATTAGCTTCGCTTTTTTTTTTTTTTTTTTTTTTTAAAAAGAGCACTTAATATAATAGATCGCTTAATTAACATATGGAAAAGAAATTAAATATCGATCCCAAAATTCAAGGCATGCATTATTATTATAAAAAAAGAAAAATGGAAACACATTGCTAGCTAGTTCTAGGTGGTTAATAGTGTGGCAGTCATATATAAATATGGTAAAGGAGGCAATTAATTACTGAAGATTCCAATTTAAAAGAGATATAAGTAATGCATGCATTAAAAAAGACATGGTGTTCGCAAAAGATATATAATAGACCATGAGAATTATCTTGCATTTCTATTGTGGAGCTAAATAAAATTGCTCTAGCAATAATAGAAAAGTAGGGTCAGATTTTTATTTATTTATTTATTTATTATTTTTTTATTTTTTGTGCTTTAAATTTGTGATGAGGCCGTGGCAGATTATCATTATCAAAAAATCATGTGATACAGTTTTATAATTAGGTAGGTTTGTCTTCTTGAATTACAAGCCAAGTTAAAGGCTCTGCCATAAGTCTTTTCGGTTGAAATTGAATTGTAGGGAGCTCCGACTGTCCCCTATGCTACATGCATATATAACATTTGCACTATATAATTTTTAATGAAATTTTGTGGTAGGGTATTAAATTTATTTATTTTTTACTGTCCGATTAAAACAAATATAACCTTAATAAGATTAAATTATAATCGTATCAAATTAAATAAAGTATAGTGAAAACTGTTTTATCGGTGAGGTATTTTCATACCATATCAAAGAATTTTCTTAATTTTTATATGAAAAAGAGGTTAGAGAAGAGAAAAAGGTTGATAAAAAGAAACTGTATGACATGAAGGAAGCAATATCCATGGTAGATTTTACACTGAAGTGATTCTCTTTTATGCTGAATGATTGTATTTATGTAAACTTCCATTATTGGTTTGGTAGGGAACTGCTTATGTCTGTAGGTGTAACATCTGGCTGGCTTGTTAATTGATTGAAGCTGTATTTTCTATATATCTTCAATGGTCTAAATGATTTGGGTAGATGAGCTTTCACATTGTGCCTCTCTCTCTCTCCTCCCCCTCTCTCTCTCTCTCTCTCTCTCTCTCTCTCTCTCCTCCCCCTCTCTCTCTCTCTCTCTTTCTCTCTCTGTGGGATGGTGGGAGGTGGTGAAGGAGTAGTGTGGTGAGAGCATGCAGCATAATTCTTAATGCTATTGACTTGGGAACTTGCATTTTTCACTTTCAAGCTTTTAATCATTTGATGTAGGGCTGCGTTAATTTTTATTTTAACCCGGTTTTCTCAATTATATTGGCTTTATTACATTTTAGCGAACAATGAACACAACAAAAAAAGCCCACTATTTTATTGTTGGCAAGCATGGGTAACACTTTACTCTCTATCTTCCTTTTTATTACTTTGTAACTCTTTTTGAGTAATTTCTAATCATTATCTCGATAAGTATTGACCTCCTTGTTGATTTCAACCCAAATTGCCATATAAAAGTAAGCTCGTGTAGATAGCTAGCTACTACCTAGACACACTTCAATCAATCTCTCTCTTCTGTTTGGGGTTAAAAAAAAGTAAATTACTCAACTTATCTTATAAAGCGCGTAAATTTAGATTTTTACTCTTCATTCTTAATTAATACTTTTTTCGGTTAATATAATTATTTAGCTAAAAAATATTAATAAAAAATAAAGAGTAAAAATTCAAATTCGTACACTTTAAAAAGTATTTGGGGCCGTTCACTTCCTATATCACACTTGAGTAAGCCCAATTCGAGTGTGAAATTAGGTCGAGTTATGCGTTCATTAAACGCAACTTGAATTTCAAATTCGAGTAATAACTCGAGTTGGTGAGTTTCACCCACCCCTTGTTTTCCCATTACTCAAGTTTAATTCTACAGTGCAGATTGCATCCGCATAAAAGGACACTTCTTTGTAATTAGAGTTTGGCTTTAGTACAAGTCAACACAAAACTCAAGTTTTAAATGTCAAATCAATCTCTTCCTAAACACTTAACTCAAAGTCCAAACTAAACTCAAATTTTTTACAACTCAAATCTACTTTCGTAACTCGAATCAACAAATTTGAGTTAGTGAAGTGAACGCGTTTGTCTCTTTTTTCTTAAAAAAAGTATATAATTTGATTGGTACAAATATAATACTTTATTTTGGTACATATGTTACGCATAATTTGCCTTTGTTTGGAACATATTAGGATCATAAGTAATTCATTATACTTGACAAATGACTTATAACACATTATTACGATTAATTTAATGCACTTTTAAGCATTTAGGGTCCATTTGGATTGGTTTAAAAAAAAGTGATTTTTGACTTATTTAATTTAAAAGTTACTTTTGAACATATTTAGATGAACAACCTTAAAGTATTTTTGGCTTTTTAAGCACTTATAGAACAAGTCATCTCTTTGGTGCATATAAAAAATATTTTTTATTTACATTTTTAATATTTTATTTGTGAACAATAAATTAAATATCTCATTTATAGCCTTTTATTACATTATTTTTTATAGCAATAAGTACTTTTGAGTTTTTTACTAAACAAGTTCAAAAGTTCTTCTTAAATAAAAAAACCCTTTTACAGGCACTATTCAAACAATAATTAAAAATCTCAACTTATACTTATTTTCTTCTGCTACTTAAAAATACAAACACATGCTATCACAAACTGCCCCTTAGTCATGACCATATTATTTTATTGGATTCTTAAGCTACCTTGCCGATCTGTAGAGGGGGAAAAAAAAGCACAAAGACAAGCATTCTCTTTTCAATGTTATAATTAGTAGTAACTTGGTATTAATTTACACTACAAATCCCCTTTGATTTTTCATTTTGTTGGCACACAAAACCCCTTTGATAAAGTACTATTAGTTTATGTTTAGCAGGAAAAAAAAGTACTATTAGTTTATGCATATCCTAGTACCAATTGTAAAATATGAGCAGGACATAGTTTTCACCATATTATTAAAAGATATCTTCGATCAAACACAATTATATTTATTAGTTTAAAAACGTCCTTCTACGATATCCAACTAGTAGTAATGCAAGTTTTTTATCGTTAAATCTAGTTAAAATCATATTAAATAGTATAAAAAATGACCATTTTTGGGAAGCCATCGTATCGGTAAGACTAATTATTTTTGACCGTTGGATATGTTTAAAATCATATCAAATTGAATAAGTATGCACAACGGACATTTTTTAATACAGATTTGACGGCTGAAAAATAAAAAACATCGGTAGTATATTTTTCTAATCCTAGCAGAGAAACTCCAAAAAAAAGGAGCAAAATATATAATTTATAATACAAATCTGATGATCAAAAACATAAATCTGCCGCTAGTTAATTTTTTCATACTCTACCAAATGAATCTTCTTTAAAAAGAGGGCTGAAGTAATTACTTTTATTTTTTATTTCTAAAAGAGGGTTGAAGTAATTGTCAAACAACAAGATAGAATCCTTGCAATGGGGAAAAAAGATTTTTTAAAAAAATTTTTTTTAGGTGGTGATCAGGTGCTCTGTCCTTGTACCTACAGCCCAAGAAGTTGAGGACATACGGCTCTCAAAGCTCCAATTTGGGTCGCAGGGTCATGGCTCATGGGGTTCCCACCAAATAAATCTGATTAACAAAGTCAGAAAATATGAATATATGTGTGTGTGTGTGTATATATATATATTATATAGTCTAGGCACTCCAAAAGCAAAAAGTTATGCCGGTCTATTTTCATCAACACTGTTCCTTGGTCCACGCCAACAGTCTAGACTATTCATAATCAACTTACACATCCCCTTTTTCCCCAACATTAGTCCCCATGTTACCTTATTTTTAGTCTTTTTGAAAGTATTAATTACATACTAAGGAAGAGGCTTAGTTGAGCTAAACATCAAGACTTTTGGATTAGCCACTTTCAGAAGTAAGCTAATCAAGCTTTAAATGAAAGGCAAAAAAAAAAAAAAAAAAAAATTGGTCCCCAACCCCATCATTATTATTATTTTTTTGTCTTAGAAAAAAAAAAGAAACTAATGTCAATAAGATTGTAGCATTTATGCCCGAATCCGATATCCATCAATGAAGGATTGATTTGTTTAGATATACCTGACATAAATATGAGGATTTAGAAGACATATAAGGTTCGTTTAATTCGTTGATTCGAGTTAATATGTGATTTATGTGAGAATTTTTTATTGTAATAAAAAAATTAAATATGACTGTTTATAAAATTTTTTTATTATAATAAAATTTGAATTAGTGAAATAAAACGTGGTCATAAAATATAAATTTTATATCTATAAATTTTACAACAAAATAAATATCTATATTTTTTCTTTTCTTTTTACATTTTTATTAAAAAAGGAGGGGTTTATTTTTCATTTTTACCAAGAAAGCGTTGTAAGTGTAAAAGTAAGCCAAATTTTTAGCAGTCAAATTAGAAGGGAAAAAAAAAAGGTCACCACTTAAAAGTACACGGCACTGCAACACACACAAAAAAGCTCTTACCATTCTTCTCATAATTAAATTCAAGGATTGTGAGTTTCAATGCAAACGGTTGTGTTCTTACACGCCCTTCCATGATTAAACCTTTGCCTGCTAACATGATTGGTCCGATGACGTCATCGCCTCTCCAAATTCCGCTTAATCAAAACTGCTTTGAATTATTAATTTAAAACAAAGAAAAAGAAAAAGAAAAAAAGAAAAAAAAATATAACGTTAATTTACAACAAAGTCAGTGCAATGCAAACCCCCAAGTCTATCACCGTTACCGTGGTCAGCACCGTACCTTAAAATTACCTCCTTCTTACCGCTTTTTTTTTTTTTTTTCGTTAATTGGTTGTTTAAGGCTGACAAAGTATTTATTAATCTAAGCCTAAAAAAGACAAGTATTTATTTAATCCAACCAAAAAATTAACCTGAACAAGGAGTGCCACGTGGCGTGGCGTGGCGTGGCGTGCATGTCTAATTGTAACGCAAACAGTCGCCACGTACAATTTAATTATAACACAGTCATCCGACAGGACACTTTAATAACGTGTTAATTATGATTATTTGTTCGACAACCGCTCGTACTTCATGCATTAGTCTCCAATTGTCTGAAAGCGCAGGCGTGGGCACTGGGCAGGACACGGACGGAAGCGTAATACTTGAGGGATTCCGAGGTTATTTTAGTCCTGATAAAAAGTACCACCCTGCCAGTTATTTTGCGGATACTCTCTCTCTCTCTCTTTTTCTCAATTAAAAAAAGACGAAGAATACTTAAAGCGATGTCGTTTTGTATTTGACATAAAAAAAAAGGGATTCTCAGACAAATCCGTTCAACGGCCGAAAATTCTTTCAAGCGGACAAAGATATTTTTAAGCTCCCATCATTTGACTGATTTAAATTTAAAATTTAAAATTTATTATAGTAAAAAAATTTTAAAAATAATTATATTTAATTTTTTTATTATAATAAAAAATTTTCATATAAAATTACATCTCAATTCGAATTAAAAATTTAAATTAACAAACTAATCAAGTCTTTAATTTTTTTTGAGAAGAGCTGTGATGCTAAAAAATATCTTAAAGTCTCGTTTATTTTACTAATTTAAATTTAAAATTTGAGTTTTATTAGTTAAAAATTTTAAAAAAATAATCACATTTAATTTTTTTATTACAATAAAAAAATTTTCACATAAAATTACATTTCAATTCGAATTAAAAATTTAAATTAACGAATTAAACGGCCAGAATTTCGACAGATTCCCATCTCTGTGGTTAGAAGACCAATTTACCAGAAGCCAAGGACTCCTTTTACCAAGGGCACAGGGGTATGGTACACTGTTGGTGAAGGGCATTTGCGTGTTTTCAAACGGATAGGAAATAATACAAACGAGATGTGCTTCAAACGGATGGTTATCTTTTTTTGACAAATATAAATAAAATTTGAAAAGAGAAAGAAAAAAAAAAAGGAGAAAAAAAAAGTTAAAACTGTAAAAGCGTACAGGCCTGCAACTTGACAACATTAAGATGGGTTACAGTCAATGACTCAGAAATTTGTAGAGTCCCTTCCAGCTGGTGATTACATCGCTCTCTTCTCTTAGAAATTGCTATTTATCAATAAAGGCTCTACCGAGTCAACTCGTCCCTTTTTAACCGAGTCATAGTTGCCTGAAACCGAAAATCCTTTTTGTTTTTGTTTTTTTATTTATTTTTATTTTAAATTATGGTTTAAGTAAAGCAGAGTCAAAATACCGGAGGTGTAAATTGTAATATGTAGTGGTGGTAGAAAAACACCTAAAGGCTTAAGCACACAGGGAGGGTCAAATTCTCTGCCCCATAGCTTAAAGGGAGGTATATTTATTACAACACAAACATCTAACCCCAAGTGAGGTCAGAAACTTAACCATGGATTAGAACCAGGGTTAAAAACCCAAGTGGTTAAGAAGGACAACCACAAAACCAAAGATTTTTATTATCAACAATCATCACTGCTCATCATCATCATCATCATCATCAACAACAACAACAACAACAACAACATCTCCTCCTCCTTCTTCCTCTTCATCCTCCTCGTCAAACTGAAAAAGAAAAAAAAAAACCCACCATTTTTTTTAACCTTTTTCTTTCCCAAAACACTTTCTCCTTAATCTCTAAGAGCTCATTTCTTCTTTCTCTATGAACGGTCTTGGTCATATTTATAATCCTCAAAAAGACCTCTAATAATCCTAACAACCCCATAAAAGCAAACACTTTTTTTTTTTGTTTTTTGTTTTTTATTTTAAAGAACCCTAGATGTTTGAGCCATGGAAATAGCCTCTACAACAATCACCGCCACCACCGCCAACGTCACAGCTGCAGGCACCACAAAATCCCCAGAAGCCGAGAGCGAGACTCCGACCCGGATCCAATCCGCCAAGCCCTTGTCGTTCAGCAACGGAGTACTGAAACGCCACCACCCCCATCACAACAATCACCACCACCAACACCACCACCACCACCACCACCACGCCGTCGTGGTGACGTACAGAGAATGTCTGAAGAACCACGCGGCCAGCCTCGGCGGCCACGCCCTCCGCCTGTGGCTGCCACCGCAACTTCCACCGCCGTGACCCCGACGATCCTCTCCCCACCGCCACCACCAACCCTTCCTCCGCAGCCGCCGCAACTCACGTAATCGAATACCAACCCCACCACCGTCACCACCCCCCGCCGCCACCCAACCGCAGCCCCAATTCCGCCTCTCCACCGCCGATTTCCTCTTCCTACTACCCCTCCGCTCCCCACATGCTCCTAGCTCTCTCCACTGGAGGAGCCGCGCCCCAAGATAACCATAACCATAATCATCTCGCAGGAGTGGGACCCACGGGTGCTGCTGCTGCTGTGGTGGCTGCTCCTCCTGGCGTCATTACGCCGAGCTCGAGCAGCCGGAAGCGATTCCGGACGAAATTCAGCCAGGATCAGAAGGAGAAGATGTGCCAATTCGCGGAGAAAGTCGGGTGGAAGATGCAGAAACGGGATGAGGAGCTTGTCCGGGAGTTTTGCGGCGAAATCGGAGTCGACAAGGGAGTTCTCAAAGTTTGGATGCACAATAATAAGAACACTTTTGCGAAGAAGGATCACAATAACAATAATAACAGTGTTAATGGAGGTCAGAACAGTATTTTGGAGCAAACCCACAACAACAACAACAACAACAGTATTAATGGCAATAACAGCAACGACACCACCAAAGGCGACGGCGATGGCGACGACGACGACAACGACAACATGGAGGATGATCCAAACCACTACGATCAAGATCACCGTCATCACCATGGTGATGGTGGAGCGGGACATCATGTATCGACTAATGGGTCTTCATCTTCATCTTGATCCTTTTGGAGATAAAATTAATAAGGTCATGTTAATTAGATAGAGTAAGAGACTTTGGTATTAAATTTTAGTTGTTTCTTAATTTACTCTTCTTTCCTTTTTTTTTCTTTCTTTGTTTAGTGTTAATTAATGAGATCGTTACTTTGTTGAGGATATAACATGCGAGCGATTGAATGATGCAACCCCAAAAGAAAGAGAAAAAAAAAAAAAAAACTTAATTTTGCGTATCTAGTTTTTAATTTTCTCATAATTAATCTCTTTGATTTGATATTTTGTTGCTCGGGGGACGCCGGTCTTGGGAGTTCAATTATCATGTTGAACTCGGACTGTTTTACTAGTTTTCTTTCTAATCTGGACCAGGAAATTTGAGAGAAGAGAAGAAGAAAAAATGAAAAAGAGAGCATCTTTTTATTTTTTATTTTATTCCCTTGTTAGTAATAATTTGCTTCGAATTAGCAGTGCATGTTTTCTTTTTTCCGGGTTTTTTTTTTGGCTCAACTTTCAGTCGGAGGGAGGAATGAAAATTTCTGAATCTAACGTCTTATCAGAAATGATTTCTATATTTTTTTTTGCCCGCCGCTCCTTGGTGTTGTGTTTGTCTGAGAGAAAGAAGCAGAAAGTGTTGCTGCTTCTAATGGGGGTGGTTGCAAACATTATTCTGATTTATCCCAACTAGCTTTACACAATACTTTTCCTTTAGTTTATGGGAATGAAAGCTGATCCAAGAGATCTTACACCATATTTTAATTAATTAATAGAACAATTCTTATCATTATAATATAATGCCTTTACTATGATTAGTCTTTGCGTACTTTACCCACTATTTTAAGCAAAACTTGTATAATTTACAAATGGGTATGCTGTTGGTATGGACATATTTATTTTATAATTCTTTTGTTATTGTTCAATGTTTGTGATCTAACTAATATTTCCAAAGCAATCCTATCATGGGATTTTCTTCTTTTTTTTTTTTCCTTTTTAAAAAAAATATTATTATGATTCTCCATGCTGAGGCAAGAACCACTCGATCTAGGTCCATGTGTTGTGTCACCTTTTCTTGATACTCTGGAAGTTTGGATGGTAGGATAGGAGGATAAATCCCAAATAGATAATGTAATAAGATTTTAATACAAAGTTTTATGGTACACTGATTAAGATAGACGAGTTGATTAATTAAATATGTCTGAACTCTGCCTTTTTAGTATTAATATTTTAAAGGATCACTTTCCTTTTAAGGGAAGCATATCGAAGTTCATGACCATATTTTAATGTATTAAATTAATTGAGATGATGACGGAAGTGAAACTAAATGTCTACCACCAATAACCACTTTCTGGGTTTGTTTTGGTATTTTTTTCGTATCGATGAAGTCACTAATCTTGTTTTTGTGGGGTGACTTGTCTTTGTGTCTTAACTCTCTAGACTCCTCTAAGCATGGGGTCCTGTCCTTAAAAACCAGAGAGAAAGAGAGAGAGAGAGAGAGAGAGAGAGAGAGAGAGAGAGAGAGAGAGAGAGAGAGATGGGAATTTCTGGGAATTCAGAACTTTGACCACCTACATATCATTAATTAATAGGTATACAAGAAAAAAGGTATCAGTATTCAGATTCATAAGCTGGATTTAATAAAGATAAGATCCAAGAGAAAAAAGAAAAAATGGGGGAAATGAAAATATGTCCAAAACTTAGAAAGTAATAATGTTGTCAAAACATAACAATAAATCAAGGTCCTCCAATGCCTGAGAATTGACTATAAATAATTAAATAGTAATGTAAGTAGTACAAGGACTGTTTATGTGTTTAAGCAGGTGCAAATGCAATAAATTGAACAGTTAGATAGTACGGCCTCCTGTTTTTTAATTAAGGAAAAACACCCAATGGTTGTTGGGGGATGAAGAATTGCTTGATGAAGGAGCTAACTTTAAATGATTGAAATTTTGAGCTTTTTAAAAAAAAAAAATTATTTGTTGCGAATTAGCTTTGCTTTATTTTATTTTATTTTAAACTGCTTCTAGTCTCTACATCATGATATGCTTTTGATACCCAACTAAACTAGTGATTATCCACTAGAAACTTTTTAGTTTATCAGGTTTTTTCACTGATCAAATCACCCTTTGGTCAGAGTTATAAATCACACAATAAATTGATAAAATGGGTTGCTCTGTCACAGACCCGCCACAGGCTCTTTCTATCGCTCTTTTTCAAACCATTCTCACGTAATCTCTGTGACTATTTATCAGCAGTAGTACTAGGCTACTGAGAAAAAAGAATTTGAGGCTCATAAGTACCACATAACTTTCACGTTTGCGAGCGTCACGACATATATATTGATAACGCTACCAAATCTTGTGTTGTTCCCGACTAAATCAACTTTACGTCGTTTTTCTCAAGTTTAGAGGTTGTTTGGTTAGGGATTCGTTACTTAATTCGAATCATGATTCGTGGTTCGTTATAGTATTTTTTTTCATAAAAAAATACACATAAATAAAAAATAATTCTAATCACATGTTTTTAATCTATGAACTAAACGTCTCATAATTTCGAGCATCCTCTTTATACTCACAATAATCCAATTCTACAATAAGTAATTTCAGGGCATGTGTGATTCCTCGAGATGCTATGAAAGGTGCTTAGGGAATAATAGCGTTATCAAAAGATCTCTCCATATCTATCGTTTGCATATAACAACGTTACTTTCATATGGCAAATGGGTGGTTTGTGGAGAGAGAGAGAGAGAGAGAGAGAGAGAGAGAGAGAGAGAGAGAGAGAGAGAGAGAGAGAGAGAGAGAGAGAGCACAATGTCCAAAACGACCAAGCCCTTTCATTTTCCTCAAATGCATCTGGTTTGCCCAAATTGGTCACATAATTGGGCGAGGAATCACGATCCTTGTGTTTATATATTATTATTATTAGTATTATTGTTCATCTCAATGTGAATAGACAACTTTCCTTTGGGGAAGTTCTTTTTCTAGAGAGAAATTAATACAAGATATAGTGGAATTAATATTGGCCATGAAAAATCTAAACTTTGAAGGGAAGGATAATTAATGATGCAAAGGGACAGAATAGGCAAAAGCAGTTTCTGGGTAGTCCACACCATATTCTCAAAAAGAACACGAGAGATAGAGAGAGATTAAAGAACAAAAGAAGAGGAGATATGGGCAGTCTATTTCCATTGGATTCTCGTTGAATAAGGCCTTTTCTTTCACCAATTAATTAGGCTATTTTGTGTCGTTGTATAGGGCTTTGTCCATGACATGTGGATAATGGACTGTCTTCGATCGACTCCATAATACAAAGGATGGTATGGTAAATTCACCACTCTCTTTTGCTTCTCTCGAAATCCCTCATTAAATTCATTGTTGCAACTCCACCCCCAGTTCAAGGTAGGTAGATAAATAAATAAATAAAATCATGTTATGGTTTGAGGGAGAATTTATGGTATGCATGAAAGAAAATACTCTAGTGGTATACGATATTGTTTTATAATATTTAGATCATTCACATTTTTCTTAATTTAATATGATTTTGTTATAATTTAACCGTTCAAAATTGTATCTTACGTGCAATAAAATTTCTTCTTTTAGCTCGTATTTATGGAAATATTTTTTTTTCTACGAAAATGTAACAAAAGAAAACTACTAAGTTGAGAATATGTGTCTTAAAAATTTTGTTATATTATTATATATGTTCGTTCTCTCGAGATGGCTGTGCCCATTGATTTTCAATTAGAAGTTATCTTGATATCTTCAACATCAATATCTTACCTAATAGTAGTCCTACGGCTGATGAAAAAAGGTTTCAAAAAGGGTAAAAATAAGGAATAAAGAAGAAAGATATACAGCATAATCCAGTTACGCATTTCAAATAATATTCCCTCGGTATACTCTCATGTGACTAATTGGCTACGATGTGATTCTTTTCTCCAAAATCTTATCCGACAAAAATTAAAAAAAAAACAAAAAAATATTTTATCTTCAGTCTTTTGTTGTTTGGTTTTCCTTTACATATCGTTGTTAATTTATCTACAAACTGGCTTTTTTCACGCAATATTAAAAATGTATTGTCGTTTAGTTATCCATAAAGATAAAGATAGAGAACCGAATTTTACACATCTTTACTATGGCTTGGACACATTCATTAGCAGCATAAAAGAAGCATGAAGACATACGAATTGAAATACATTTACAGCCAAGTCAATGAAGGACCACTCAATTATTTTGCAGCATAAAGATTAGTGCGCTTTTTTTTTTTGTGAGGTGGTGGTCCAATTTATTTTCACGTCTTATATATCTCCTAATAATCTGTCTTTGATATTCCTTTTGAATCGGCCTACATAAAAACACCAAAATATATAATGTATATGTCCTAACATATATATTATTATTATCCCTTGTCAATAAATTGCAGTCCACCACTAATTAAACCTTGCCCTTTTACTTTTTGCGCTCAAAGTTTGAATTCAAGGCCAATTATCACCTATTCACATGATTAATATTAAAAGCTGATAAAAGAAAAGACTACCATGATTATTACAAAAAAAAAAAAAATGTTATACAACTATGGTTTGGTAGTACTATTGTCACCAAATTACATCACCAGTCTCGCATAAAAGCTTACAAATGAACAATTTTCAATGCCCAACTTGGAAATATTGCTCGTACCCAAAAAAAAAAAAAAAAAAAATGTTATACAACTATGGTTTGGTAGTACTATTGTCACCAAATTACATCACCAGTCTCGCATAAAAGCTTACAAATGAACAATTTTCAATGCCCAACTTGGAAATATTGCTCGTACCCAAAAAAAAAAAAAAAAAAAATGTTATACAACTATGGTTTGGTAGTACTATTGTCACCAAATTACATCACCAGTCTCGCATAAAAGCTTACAAATGAACAATTTTCAATGCCCAACTTGGAAATATTGCTCGTACCCAAAAAAAAAAAAAAAAAAAATGTTATACAACTATGGTTTGGTAGTACTATTGTCACCAAATTACATCACCAGTCTCGCATAAAAGCTTACAAATGAACAATTTTCAATGCCCAACTTGGAAATATTGCTCGTACCCAAAAAAAAAAAAAAAAAAAAAAAATGTTATACAACTATGGTTTGGTAGTACTATTGTCACCAAATTACATCACCAGTCTCGCATAAAAGCTTACAAATGAACAATTTTCAATGCCCAACTTGGAAATATTGCTCGTACCCAAAAAAAAAAAAAAAAAAAAAAAACTTGAGAAATGATTGAACCTCAAAAGATGCCTAGGTCTTTATTTGTTGCGTGTCATGTCCAATGAAGCCATGTCTGTTACAATTAGAGATCCCATGTGAAGAAAGAAGAAAGAGTTAGTTTGTCTATCTTAAATTGGAAACAATATAGCTAGCTCAAACCCTAGACACGTGACAATGTGTATATTTATGAATTGCAAATGAGTAGGATTGGAATCTTGTCAAGCTTCAATCTCTGGTAAGGATTGTATAATTCGAACTTGTATCCAAAGTTTTCTGTTTGCAAAATTTGGACAAAGCATTAAAGTTTTGACAAGTACTAGCATTAGGTAATATTTGCTAGAAACTAGCAATTAGCATTAGGTAATTAGTTCTAGCTAGGTTGATATCATTGCAAGTTTGCGTGTAAAAACTCACAAATTGGTAACTAATTAATACTTTATTGATTTGTTGGGACTTTCTTGGCTTAGCTGACATATGTTAGTTTCTGATAGTTAAATTTAGTTAAAATTATATCAGATTGAAAAGTTATATATGCAGAACATACAATATCTAATACAGATCTAACGACTAAAAAGAAAAGAACTACTGATACTTCATTTCTTCGAGTCCTACCAAAAAAATTCCTTATTTGTTTATTTTTTAGAGAAATCTTGACAAATAATTTTTAAAAGTGTACGAGTCTTAATTTTTATCCGTCACTATTAATTGATATCCTTTTTAGTTATATAATTATATTAATAAAAAGATACTAATTAAAAAAAAATAAAAATGACTATGCGCTTTTAAAGGTAAGTTGAATAATTTTATTTTTATTTTTTTTAATGAGGAAATGCTTATAAAAAGTTAGCAAGGCCCATAGAAATATTGTTGAGATTGTTTTTTGGGCCAATGGTACAGCTCTTTGAGAGCTAAAGCCTAAAAGGTTTATGGGTATTTCTTGGATAGTGGGAGTCGATCACGGGTAGGTTCGATATTTATTAATTTTTGGGTTTTTGGACGTTTTTCCATTTAGAACAAGCACTGGTCTTCTCCGATTAAAAAAAAAAAAAAGAAAAAAAATCTGGCCTTCTTACAAAATATTTTTAACCGCTCAGTTCAAGTCTCTTTTTATTTAGAAGTTCAGCTTGAGTTTAAACTCTTTAAGGAGAGAAAAGGAGTAAAGATTTGGAATTAATTTCGTTTTTATTTTTTATGTTTTTTAAGAAAGAAAAAATAAAAATGTTTTTAAACCAGCGTTTGACGTAATAAAAATAAAAAACAGAATGAAAACGATTTTTTGATTTAGTGTAAAATGAGAAAAAAATGAAAAATGACTTTTAGTCGTTTTTCATTTTTTGTTTTCGTTTTCTCCTCTCTCGAGCATAGAGAGACAAAGATATACATTAAATTTTTTTACATTGAAAACAATCTCTTGATAAAGTTACCAAACGTATTTTTAAAAATAATTTATGTTTGAAATTGAAAACGTTTTTATTTTTATTTTCATACAAAAAATAAAATAAATTTAAAACGAGCTCTAAACGCGCTCAAAGTGATGCAAAAATAAGTACAGAAAGAAATAAAAGTGAGCGACGAGACTGCTAGTCAGCTGTGTTTGATGCATGAAATTCGTTGACTTGAGAGACTATTACAAGGAGGAAAGACAATATATATATATAT
>NW_010357386.1:396927-421500 GCF_000414095.1 Morus notabilis
ATATATATATATATATATTGGTTACACAAAGGACAGAGAAAAAAAAAGAGGCCAGGATTAGGATTTAGAAAAAGAGGAAAAGATCACCAACATTTGGAACGATTTTATTATAAGTAGTCTTGAATTTTTGTCTCTTTTTAGAATTATTAATCTCTATAGTTAATATTATTCCACAAATAGTCTGTGACTCAATAAGTGTCATGTAAATGGTACTTTAGTTAAGTTTAGGGTAGAAATCGTTAAATCGGAAGGCAATTAGATTATTTCACGAATTAAATTCATGAAAGATTTCTAAACTTTCTCCTCTCTTGAAATAAACCTTGTGTTGAAAGTTGTACCAAATATAGGTCTTAGGGCCAGTTTGATAGTGCTGTAAATTTTAGAAAAATTATTGTTAACTGTGTTGAAAAAAAATAATTATTACAAAAAACAGTTGAGTGTTTAATAAACTGTAATTATACAAGTGTTGCTAGTTCCAAAGTAATGTAATAGTGTTTGATAAATTGTAAGGTTGAATTGTTATTAGTAGTTAAGATGACCAAAATAGACATTGTATGAAATTTAAATATGTATAATTTTGTTTGTTATTAAGAAATGCTTGTTTAACTTAATTAAAAAAAGCATAATTTGTTCCTGAGTTTTCTAACATTAAATTTATAATAATTAATATTTTTTCATTTCTTCATTCACAATATGTAGTTACAACAAAAATGAGCATTAGTGAGTAATCAACATATATAACCTAATTTATCATAAAGATAGAGACAAAATATACATTCAATTACCAAAAAACTCGTGGTGTCATTTTGCAAATTAGGTAGTGCTCATTAAACTTGCACCAATTTGATCTCGTACTTCATCCATTTATTGTGATAGTAAAACACTAGTAGCTTGATTTTCTTCTATACATTGTCCTCTAGTTGATTCTCTTCATGAACGAGACCATCTAAATTATCTGTGACTTTTAGAAAATGTTGATCACGCTTAGCATGCCTCCTAATATAGTTATAGAGTGTCATTGTTGCAAAAACTATTTTCACTAGCTTTGTGAATGAATAATTAGGCATGTCTCTCAATATTTTCTATTTTTTCTTTCATACGCCAAAGGTGTGTTCAATGACACTTCTAAGAAAAGAATGTGATTGGTTGAATACCTCCTTATAGCCAGTTGGTTGACGACCCACTCAAAATTATGGTAAATGATATCTTTCTCCTTTATATGGTCCAAAAAATTCTTTTAATTGTGGATATCCCGCGTCAACTAAATATTATTTACATATTAAAATAAAAACACATGAATGAGTTAAATGTAAAAAATATATTACATAAATATAGACAATGCAATTCTAAAAAGAAGAAAGTTTCATGTATAAATAAACGTAATTTAAATAACAAAGGAAGCATATAAAAAATTATGAATTTACCTTAAAATGTGGCACATCAATCCGTTAGTATCTTTGGAGGCACGTCATTAAACTATGGATCGGGTGCCTTTATCACATCGATGCTCATACGACATACAATGTGTAAAACATAATCAAAATATCTACTCACAGTCTCACCAGAGTATTGAAATGGCTCTTATGCTGAACGATTTCCCACACCCTAACAAAAAATGAATAAAAACATTCTAAGTATTTTAGCCGCGCACATTTTTCTTGATCCCTTTAACCTGTAGTTACTTTGCAAATCATTACATAGCTTCATGAACACCTCCTTATCTATTCCAAACATCCTATAATTTCTAATTTTATGTCCCTTTAATAATTCTAGCACTCACATGTTTTCAGTTTGAGAAGAGTTCATACAAGGATTTTTATGAACATACATATTGTAATAATGTTCAATGAGTCCAGCAATGATGCACACAAGTCGTAATACGAAGTCCTCATCATTATCTATCATCTCTGTTAACAACCATAAACCTGTCATTACACATAATTCAATTAAAACAATGCATACTAACAAAAGTAACGGATAAAACAAACATTTATTCACATAGAGAGATAAAATTGCCATAGTACAACATTTAGAAACATATGTAGTACAACCAAGTTAAGATAATATGAGCAAGAAAACGACACTAAACAAACATCTTATTAGAAAATAAACGAAGAAATGATATCTAATAGGATGATTTTAGGCTATGCTCAAATTTAAGTCAAATGAGCTTCAACTCAGGTTGTTTGAAAGCCATAAATGTCTCTCTCTTATCTTTGTTTGAGAACAATTGAGCCACAAAAAAATACAAGTCGCTCCCAATCTCTAATCCAGGTAGAGAATCAAGCACTTCAATAACTTTTGTATTGATATGAATTGGTGCTTCATTTTGTGCAATGGATGATCCAGTACTTCTAGTCTCAACTATATCAACAAGGCAATTAATACGTTGAGACAATTTAGCAGCTCCTCCCACCTTCAAATTGTCTTTTCCTTTATTGAGTTTCTTATTTTGTCTCTCAAGTGGCTCAAATGGCCGCTTATTCTTACGGTCTTGTGCCACTTCATTTCGGATTGGTTCATCTGACTCACTAATATTCTCAAGTTCTTCAGGTACAACAGCATTATCATTTGCATGTTTGTTAAGCTCACATGGAACCTCTCCAGATGAGGGTGTCCAAGAACCCACTCATGTGTCTACAGTCTTTGTAAACATCCTATTTAACTTTTCTTCTAACTCTGGTTCAATTTCCCAAGTGCAAAATTTCGCTGCGTTGGGATGAATCTGCAAGAGCACTTGAATAAATTAAAACTCATGCGACAACAATAAACTAAAAAAATGAACAACTTTATTGGGTATACCTATAATTTATTTTGCCACCACTCCTCAGATGCATCAATAGTATTCTTTTTAATGTTCCAACCTAAACCAATTTCCTTTTCTATAAGTTCCTTCCAAAGCTTCCAATCATTCTTCAAAGCATCCCACGGATTCTTCAATTGTTATCTTTTATATACTCTTTTGGTTGCTTCATTAAATTTTTCCATCCAATTTTATCAAGATGAGTTCCAGGACATTGTTCATCTTCCACCTCTTTGATGCACAAATCACAAAAATGATTTACAGTCTTGAAATCTCATATTACTTTACCTTATGGTATAGTACCCTCCATTTGAGACCACTCAATACTATTTTTTCTATTTTCCATTTAAATGAGCAAAGTAGTAAGTAAACAATACATTATGTAAGAAAAGTAAAACATAGCCCACTATTTATACATGTTTTATTTGTCAAAATCAAATTGATCGATTATAACATATATTTAATTAAGATTATCAGTTCTAACATAATCAAATGCTTAATTTGTAATGCCTAATCAACCAAAAAAAAAAGAGAAGTAGGAGCTATAAACACAAACCAATAATAGCAATATTACACCTTGTAAAGATATTGAGAAGAATGTATATTTAGTGGTCAGAAGACTATGTGAAACCCAATATTTAGATGGGGAGCATTTTTCTTCATAAAAGAAGTTTGAGAAATTATAACGGAAAGTCTAGGGCCCGTTTAATTTGTTGATTTGAATTTTTAATTTGAGTTGAGATATGACTTTATGTGAGAATATTTTATTGTAGTAAAAAAAATTAGATGTGACTGTTTCTGAGAACTTTTTACTGTAACAAAACTCAAATTCTAAACTCAAATTAGTGATATGAATAGGACCTAAGCAGTCGACAGACAGAGGACACATAAATGAAGCTAAAAACAGATGATTCTTTGGTACGACAGAAACCCAAAACTTCGTATTCCTCATAGCACAAATACAAAAATAGCAACAAAAAAAAAAAAAAAAACGAAGAAGAAGCAAGAAACATGCAAACCAATTAAATAAACACAATCAACCAATCCAAATCGAATCCCAAAACACGAACGAAATGAAAAAAAACGTGAAGGAACATAAGCCTAGAAAAGAAGCTCAGAGAGAGAGGGGTGTTCTGACCTTAAAAATTCCGGCCAAACGAACGAAAGCAACAGTGAAGAGCAGCGGCGCTGGGGAAGAGGAAGCGTCAAATTGGAGAGGTAATTTTTGTTCTGGAAGAGTCAGATAAGTATTAGGGTTGGCAGGTCAAGATTGGCATTTTTAAAATTCATCAGGTTTATTATAGGTATTATGAAAGTTTAATTAATTATACTGATAGAGATTACCGCATAATTCAAAAACTAAAGTTGTCATCTACCTGATTCTGATTTTGGCCGTGGCTTGTTTGAAATTCTCTAAAAAGTACTTTTCATGGTTTTTACTAAATATCAATTTTAACTGACTAGAGAATTGATTTTATATTTCACAAGGCACTACCAAACGTACCCTTAAACTAAAATGTCAAATATGCGAGGTTCTTAAACCTCGTTTTAAATCGTTTTTCTTAATGATATTTTTTTAAAACAAAACAGTCATGACCTTTGTTCCTAAAAAAAAATGCATGACAATTTTTATAATAAATCAAGTAAACAAAAAAAAAATTTTGTTTTTAGGTAGAGGCAGGTGTTGGGGTGGGGATTGCGATTAAGATTTTGTTTGACAGGAGTTGAACTTCTTCAAACCTCAAGCCCAATTTCGACTTCACCCATATCGAAGTCTTGATATTGGAAAGAAGAAATTTTTAGTTCATGAAAAATTTTGTTTTAAAATAAGAAAATTTCTTCAATTATAAACAACAAGAGTTAGAACAATAAAAAAGAAAGAAAACAAAAATAAGATTACCAACGTATTTTCTGTAAAAAAAGATCACTTTGTTTAAAAACGAAACAAAAAACTAATAAATAAATTTAAAAAAAAAACGATTCAGAATGGGGTACAAGCTATCGATATGTAATACATATATTAATATAGAGACAATTTCGACAACTTTAAACGAAAATGGACTATTTCTATTGAGATAAGAAAATTCAGAGATCTTCTATAAGTCCACAGACCGATGTAATGGTTTTCATCTAAAAATTAAATGTAGAAACCATGCATAAGACACCAATATAATCCAGAGAAAACTTAATTATGAGATAAAATTGAATACAAAAACTAATTTTAGAGAAAAAAATTCACAAACTACTCATAAATTTATTCATTTTCATTTTAAGTTTAAAGCTACAAAAGCTCTCTTTTGTTCACATTTTAATTCCAGGGATTTTGGGTCTCGGATCTAGCTTGCAAAGTTACATTATCATTGAAATTTTTTTTTGTCCTTTTGGCAAAGGCTTTTAACTAATTTTAGAGTAACTCAAGTTTTGTTGGCACTTCCAAAAATAGGGATGCGATAGATAAAAGCAAAAAGTCCTCTGCGTTTAATAAAAAATAGACAAATCTATTTCCATAAAAAAAACCCAAAATTCTAAAAGAAAAAAAAACCAAATTTATCTTTTATTTTTAAAATGCAGAAATTATTCTTTTTTTTTTCGTGATTTCATAAAATTCGAAATACAAGATTTTCTGCAAAATAAAATGTGTGTTTGATTTTAAGAACAAGAACTTTGTTAGCATTGGTAAAATAATAATTTCCAAAACAATAAAAAAATGATTGTCCTTAAATGTTGAAAAATTAATAAATCAACACTATTGCCTTTGTTAGAGCCATAATTTCTTTTATAAAACGTAATTAATTAATTATGTCTTTTTCACCCATTTAATTTTGGCTGAATTTAATATTATGGATGGATATTGTCTGATTCCAAAAACACATGGGTGGATTATTGGATTTCATCAGATTAGTAACAGTTATTTGCATTTTTGAAAGAATAATGCTAGGGACATCAACTCAAATCTCAAATCTTATATATTAATTAATGTGGCATGTGAATTGTCATTTTTCCATTAGTATGTATTTAAAATATTACTAAGTCAATTAATGAAAGATATTGCATCTACTAATAAAAAGATAAAAACTCACGTGCCACATCAGTTGGTTCATAAAAGTTGAGATTTGAGTTAGTATCCTTAACATTATTCTTTTTGAAACCATGGGATATATGCTTTCGTTTCGATTGCACGCCCTGATAGAAATATTTACCAAGAAGGAAAATGAGACAAGTACCCCTTTCAGTTGCATGAGTCTTAATTCTTACTCTTTACTCTTGATTAATACATTTTTAATCAAATACTATGTTAGTCAAAAAGATATTAATCAAGAGTAAGGGAAAAAAATCTAGACCCATGCACTTTTAAGGGTAAGTTCAGTAATTTTTTCAAAATATTTTTATGTGTTCTTTTCACAACTCTAAGTCACAATTTAAAATTTTTTTTTATATGAGAGAAAATATTATAATAAAAAAGTTAAATTTAAATTTTTATTAGAGAATTTGAGTTGTAAAAAGAAGAAGACTTATGTTTTATAATCCAAGGTACTTTCCTACGTATGTAAAGCCTAGGGTTGACGTACTACTTCATTAAATGAGATGTTATCTCTTACGGTATACGCACTACTTCACTATGTAAAACATGTCATCCAAATTTATACTAACTTTAACAATCTAAGAATGTTTTTATGAATTACTTCCAAACTTGAGCGTTATGAGTTTTTGACCGCCGCAACCCTATGTCTCCAAATTTTCAAGAGAAGTCCAATAAATCCTGATTTTATCCCACAAAAGGTGATGGCCGTGGGATCCACATGGGTACCACCAAGGTGGCCCACCATTTCTGTTTGACGGGATTCCTATCGAGGTAAAAGCATTTTCCATTTCTTAGCTGCTTTTGTTTGTTTTTTTGTTTTTTTGTTTTTTTTTTTGTGCGTGTCTTTTACAGGAATTTGTGTTTCTCAGGACTTCATTCTGTTGATTATTTTACCATCAATAATATTAACAATTCTACTAGCTTCTCTCCAGCTGCTTACTAAAAGGTAATATTGCTCTATTATTTGCTATAAGTTTGATTCTGATATATTAGTGTTATTAGTTAACCATCAACAAGTTTACAGGAATTTGTGTTCATACATACATACATGTGTGTGTATATATATATATATATATATATATAACAGCTCCTCTCTCTCTCCATCTCCATACACACACACACGCATATATATATATATATATATAACGAATTATATTTCGTATTTCAGTTATTACCTTTATGGGTCTAACAAGTCCATTTGTCCCTCGGACAATACAGTTATAAGCATTGGAAAGGTTTGAACATGCATGTATGGTCATAAGGGTTTTGTGAAACTGACATCTACCCGATTCAACTGCAATGTATACATACCAGATTCCCTCTTCATACTCTCTATTGACCTAACTTGATCACTTTATGAGTGTAACACCTCATATGGAAACTATCAAATAATCATATGGTAAGCATGCCGATCGATAAAATAAAATTCCCTCGTGAACTAGATCTATACGGTACATGCTTCAGGGCTAAATTACAAATGATTTGTGACAACTTGCACAAAATGCGTCTAATTAATTGATTGTGACATATATATACATATATGACTATTATTAATAATTATATACTCCTAATATTATTCTGAATTTTGGGGGCCAACTATTAGGGATTATAACTACCAACTAGAACTTATATTTATTCTTAGATTGGAACTTTCTATGGAACATTTTCTTTCTTGTGGTTTGGTTCTTGGCTAATCGATTGCGCCCTTGACCTGCCAATTAGACATATGATATCAACTCCTCGCAAACTGCAATAATAGTGGATTTTGTGGTTTAAGTTTTAATTAATTGCCTTTTGAGTACATTCCTAAAGAAACTATCCCCATTATAACAACCAACATGATTGGATATGTGGGCCTTTAATTTCACATAAAAAGTGATTAGACCATATTAATTTATGCTTTATATTTCATTTGCTAATTAATTTGAGACTTCAACGATAAAGGTATGGCAGGATGAATGTTCGTGAAAATTTGAACTTACTAAAATCAGCAAAAAGATGCCTTCTGGGACTAATACTTTATGAAAATGCAATTACGAAGCTTTTTCCACGTCAGAGTTAAAAAAAAAAAGAAAAGAAAAAGAATCAAAGAGACCATATATAAGAAACAATGAAAGAGGCTTCGAGTAGATTCGCCAGTTAGAAATACTACTAAAGTTTATATATACACATTTGAATTTTCCTTAGAATATAATTATTTCGAGTACATGAGAATTCATTAACAACAAATTAAGCAAGTTTAGGGGTTGTCAAGGGATTTTAAGGGTGACATACATATATATACTAATTAATTTCTTTTCAGTTGCTCTAGAAGTCGTAGTATATTGAAGTTTCATGAAATAATTCAAACCTGATTGAGAGTAAACCTAGCTTCTGCTTCCAAATGAAGCACATAATTGGCTTTGATGACTAAATACTTTGATCAAGTGATTCCCACAGGAATCATTAACTCGGTACGTATTAAAAATTTCAAACAAAACTAATACATTTACATACATACATACATACATATATATATATATATATATATATATATAGACACACACACCGATCGATCCATCCTTCTCTTTCCAAAATCAGAACCATCATAAATAAGTAAAATAACAAAAAAAAAAAAACTGTCTTTCCCTTGTTCGCGACCGATGGCCATGACAAATACCTAATTCAGGAAAAAAAAAAAAAAACCCCATAATCCATTCTGATAAAAAAATGGCATGGGATGTTTCATAAAACCACTCACCAACATACACTTTTTTTTTTTTTCATTTTTGTTTTTTCAAATTCATACATAATAAACGGTCTACTAATAATCATGTTTATATATCAAACTGAGAAACCCAAAACAAATCCGAATTCCAAATATAAGAAAAGAAATAGACGCGAATAGACACAATTACACGAAACTCCATATATAGACGTACATATAGATATTTATATTGATATTAAAAATCTGTGTGACAAATTATGATTTCTCTAATCAAGCCCCATTTGAAGAAGGTGAAGAGCACTCGCAAACTACCTCAGTGGTCTCAACTTCCCTCCGGTGGAAGTTCCGGTGGCAGCCGCAGGCGGCGCAGGTGAGTGCACCGCTCGTCCCTTCCTCGCCGCTCGCCATGAATTCCCTGCAGCCGTCCACAGCGTAGCCTCCTACACCGGCAGCGTGATTCTTCTGGCACTCTCCGTATCTCACGTTCCGAACACTCATCGACGAATTCGCGGAGCTTCTCAAGGGTTCCTCCGATCTTCTCACCACCACTTGGCGCTTCCTCATGATCTTATAGCTTCCAATCTTCACAGAGGAGAGAGAGATGGAAAGAGAGAGAGAAAATTGTGTGAGAGAAGAGATTGCTTTTTGTTGCGTTATATGGTCAAGCCCTAGCTAACCCTAGATCTATATTTATAGAAAATGTAATGTAAAAGGTGTAAATAAGAGATATCTCTCACCTAGGTTCTTGGTGTAAAATCTTCACTGTGTTATAATTGGACTAAGAGGGAGGAACAGTGTACGACCCACCTTTTTACTGTATCATTCATTATAGTTGATCTTATTGTAAATATTTATCATGTTTAATTACCACACTAGTGAATTGTGAAAGCTACTCATTTTTATTTTTATTTTTTTCTAATAAAAATTTTCGTTGTGAATTGACGGTCCAACTACCCCACAAGTCATTATATTTGTAGAGAATAAAGACGATTCTCACTGCAAATAAGGCAAATCCTGAATGTGTTAGGGATTTTTAAAAAAGGAGACTTTTACCTTTCAAAGTGATTGATTTAATATAGAATAACCAGCTAAGCCTTACTTTTTAAACCTAATATATACTGTGGCCCCTTAGTTACTAAAGGCAGGTTTTGTGGGGTGCACTGATACGATGTCAACAACAATTGTCTACCTTGAGCTAAATATATCTATATATCTATACACACACACACACACACACATTATATATAAATATATATATATATATATATTTATACTGAAATGCGATGGGTAAGCTTGCCAACCGCCCGTACGAAGATGCTATACCACTAACTTCTTGTTTGCATGTAAAATTATTCAAAAAGCTTTGTCATAATGCGAAACTTAATTTGTTGGCATGCTCGTGATGCTTTCCAATCTGGAAATTTTTGTAATTAAGTGATTGCTACTTCTAGATTAATAGCCAGTGATATAATTGACAGTACACTCTTGCATATGGTAATATGGTTTTTACTATCTATATATCATTACGATCGGTAATACATTTCTTTTATTTAATATGGAAGAGAAGAAATACAATAAAGTACTCTTTATAATAATGGTGCATTATTGTCCGTAATCTTTGATTCAATGTGTGAATTCAATAATCTTAGGACCAGTTTAGTATTAATTGCTACTAAATTAATTAAATTTTATATAAGTTATTCCATCTCATAGTTCTTTTTTTAAAATTGATACATACTGCTAAATTAATTTTAGAATAATTATTAGTCATACTATGAGGAAAATTTATTAATAAAAACCGTTATCAATATTTTCAGATATTTAGACAGTGACACCAAAACCAGAATTTGAGAAGTAAGATATCTAGATTATTTCTCAAATTCCATCTTTAGAGGTTACCAATAGTTTGCCTTATTTCTTTTTTCAAAAAATTATTCCATGTGCAATTAGCATATAGTTTTTTTTTTCTTTTTTTTTTTTTTCAGAAAAAGGAAATAAGGGACAATAATGTGTAAATAAGGAGATAAGTTATATATTAGCACGCAACTAAACTAATGATGAGTAAATATATCTTTCTAGTTAAATACAATATATATTTAGCATACCTGCAGTCTTATATATAATATATTTGCGTATATATATATATATGTGTGAGTATAATTGGATAATTTTCAAACATGATATATCATAAATTAATTTGATTAGACATATTGTGTTAAGTTTTGATAGTAAAGAGTGAGTGAGTATCGTCTCTACAGAGATTTGGTATTAAATTACTGCTAAGTACCGAGATTATCGTAACTCAACTTTATCTAGGCAACCGATTTTAATGAAATAAAAATAGAACTAGAACAAATATAAATACAAAACAAAATAAAATATGAAAACTTCTATGCACAAATGTACTAGAGACTTGACTTCACCTTATCATTCCTATTATCGTCCTATCAAACCATTGCTAGTCAATTCTACTCAATTCATTAATCAAGGAACCTAATCTAATCTCGTTACCTCTTCCGAGCGTCAAACGAAGTCATATGCATGAATACCCGAATCAATATTCCTATCTAACACATTTACTCATAAACTCATTAAGTTTAACCCGTAAAGTGAAAATCAAATGTTGATCGCCTCCCGGCCTCACAACAATCAAAATCCTAGTTGATAATCAAGGTCTTGATCACCTCCTAGTCTCACAATATCATAGACTCTCAACGAGATTATCTAAGTGTCGATCTCCTCCTGGACTCGCAACAACCTATACTGTGTTTTCTAATTCCGGATTATGAAATCAATCTCTCCCGAGCATCAAAATCACAATATAAAATTATCTAACTCCTTGGCCACATAAATTAAAAACATTAAGCATAGAGAAACATAAATAAATTAAGATGGAATTTAATTAACAATTGACAAGATAATCAAACATGATTCAAATAAAGCTACATCAAGCCCTAGAATATGAAGTCTAGCTCAAGATAGAGGAATCCATAACAAAAATCACAAATTTAAGAATAAAAACTAAAAAACTACAATAAAAAGGGAGAAGGAAGAGAAAACTCTAGTGGAGATGAGCTTTAAGTCTTCAAATCTTCAAGAATCTCTCCCAAGCATTCTTCAAGAATCTCCAACTTCAAGCTTCTCTCTCTAGGAATTTTTTGTACCTCTAATCCTCTCCAAGTTGGGAACTAGGGTTTGGTTTGCTTAAGTATGCTCAAATATAGAGAAAATCTCAACCAAATTCATCTGAGGGTCCAAAATTAGCCATCTATATTGATCAAGGGCTGAAAAGTGGCCCAAAATTCGTCACAACATGCAGGAGGGTGCGGCCGCGCGGCTAGTGGTGCGTCCTCACGCCTAATGTGTCATGGGCGCGCGAGGTGTGGCGCGCCCAGGCAGGTAGTTCTGCCCAAGAGGACCCTCGTGCAGCCTGAGTGTGTTTTGTTCTAATTTTTGGCTAAAAAAAGCCACTAAGTCTCATTTTATTATTTTTCCAACAAAATAATATCAAAAATATATTAAACTAACAAAAATGCTTAAAAACTCACAAATATATAAATTAAAAAATACTTAGGGCCCGTTTAGTTCTCTGATTCGAGTTTTTAATTCGAGTTGAGATGTGATTTTATGTGAGAGCTTTTTACTGTAGCAAAAAAAAATTAAATGTGATTATTTGTGAGAGTTTTTTACTATAATAAAACTCGAATCAGCGAAATGAACGGGGCCTTAATTTATCCATAAATGACTTCCTCATCACATATACTATAAAAAATTACGTGACTTGATCAGCATAATCGGGAGTACATAGACGAATTTGAACATGTGCAAAAGTTAAAAAGAGCGCCATATACTTCTAGAACTTTAATCATAATCTAGTGTCCAGAGGGTTGCTTTTATCCTAGGACATAGGGTAAAAAAAAATAACGTAAAAAATGAGGGGGAAAAACATTGAGTCTAAGACGTACCCTGACCAATGACTAATATTCTGATCTTTTAATCATGAGATGATATGCAAATGTTATCGCAAGTACATGAGTACTAGGTAATTAAAACAAAAAAGTAGGCTGATTTGAAAATACAAGTAAACAACATAAATACAATTAAATTAAAAAAGTACGCTGATTTGAAAATTCATTTAAACAACATAAAATACAATTAAATATATTTGTAGGTGTGTGTAAAAAGTCTTTTGTGTCGCACATAGATGTGTTAATTAAATGCTCATTTAGTTCGCTGATTTAAGTTTTTAATTCTAGTTGAGATGTGATTTTATGTGAGAGTTTTTTATTGTGGTAAAAAAGTTAGATGTGACTATTTCTAAGAGTTTTTTACTATAGCAAAACTAAAATTCTAAACTCGAATCGGCGAAATGAACGGGGTCTAAGACACTTATAAAATGAATATTGAATTCCTAAAAATTTAATGGCGCGCTTGGCAAATGTATTTAATATGATTTTGATTCTGCCACAATGTTTTTCTCTTGCGTAAAATTTGAATTTAAAAAGTTCCTATTGATAAGTTCTCTCACAAAATTTCCGTCAATGAGTTAAAATTTTAATCACTGACTTGAATACGTAAACCAAACGGGCATTAATATTCTACCGGATCGTACGTGAGCGACACAAACTACATCAACATAAACTATCTATAGTGTTTATGTTTAGTACTACTGGAAGTTTACATATACCTAACTTGGAATCACACGCTCGTACTCATGAGATCTATTACAACTTATTGTATGTTTAATTTTGACTATTACCTTAAGTCTTATTCATTTAAATGGATCTTCCCTTTGTCCCAGTTCACCGTACGGAATGCATATAAGAGTTTCTGATATCTACCGAGAGGGTAATCAAGTTGTATGTAAGCTGGCTTCGGAAGCGGTTCGGGCTCAGTCATAAAAATGGTGGTGGAAAGATCTGGATTTCTGTAGATCGCTGATTTGTAAGGATATTACAACATGTCTTTCTGGTTATAGATTCTCATATATATGATCCTGAAATTGAGTACTTTCTTTTATAAAATATATATATATATATATATATATATCTTTGGTTTTTTTTATTGGGTTTCACTTAGAAGGTTTTTAATGAGATTCAATTTGTAAGGCATTGGATATAGGGGTAGTCTTGTGCTCGACTTAGTGCAAAACTCTGATAGAGTTCGTTATTTCTCTCATAAGAAGAGGCCTTTTATTTAATATTTTGTATGGCTTTTGACTTGGATTTTTGTTTTTCACTCTTTTGTATTATTTTATTCTTTTTCTTTGTTTCTAAAAAAAAAAAATGTAAAGTAGAATTGAGGGTTTGATAAAAATGATGCATCTAATGAGCGCCAATTTAAATGGGATGTACTAGTTGTTCATGATATATTATTATCACTTAAAAAAAATACAAATAACATGAAAGTCTCCCCTTTTAAAACTTTAGAGAAAGAAGTAAATTGATAAGGAGGGACATTGGATATATATATGGACGAATTTAGTAATTATTACGTAGTTATATAGTAGCCTGATAAAGAAGTTTCCAATAATTTGGTATTTATCTACTATTGTATGACAAGTTCAACATGAATATCCTTGTGTTATAATCGATTTTTATTTTTATTTTTTTCGAAACTAGGGTTCATACAAATTACAAAACAGGGATTTTGGAAGATTAGTTGCTACTAATTGCTATAACTAACTTTAATAAGATCATCAAGACGTTTAAATTAATCACACTGCTTATAGTTTTCAGAATACAAATCTTAAAATTCCCCTGCCCTATGCTACCTTTTCACCTTGCCCCATTCCGTCACTTGGATGAACAGAAAAGCTATAGCACTAAATTTGAAACGAATTTGTTTTCAAAAAATCCCCCAAAATTTAAAATGTTAGTAAATCTGTCACTTTCGTTACTTAGGGTCCGTTCAATTCGTTGATTCGAGTTTTTAATTTGAGTTGATATATGATTTTATGTGAGAGCTTTTTACCGTAGCAAAAAAGTTAGATGTGACTGTTTCTGATAGCTTTTTACTGTAGCAAAACTTGAATCGGTGAAATTAATAGAATTTTAAATTGGTGAAAATGCTGACGTGACACTAAATTTAAAAGTCTAAAAACTAAAGATAAAAAGTTTAATAACTAAGAAAAATAATGTTGATAAAAACTATAATACTAAATTAACAAAAGTTATTCCTAAAAAAACAAAAATTAAGTTGGGTCGTGATGAGAAGTTATTTCCTAAATAATGTGGATCGCAGTGGGGTGGGTCACTACCCCCACGCCTCTCGGAATGCATCACTCCTACCCCCACATCCTTTCAACCCATCCTCGCACAAACCAGTGTTTAATTTTTATTTATGTTATTTTTATTAATTTAGCATGATCAGGAGTAGTTTTTATCATTAATCAATATTGTTTGATAGTTAATTATTTTTAGCTAAAATTAGGTTTTAATCTTTCAAGTTTAGTGTCACTTCAGTTTTTCATCTTTTTCAAAATTAGGGGGGAAACAGGGACGAAGCCATAAAAAATTTTCAGGGAGGGGGATTGAGTTAAGCTAAAGCTTTAAACTAAATTAATTATATAATAAAGTACAATTATATGTAAAGATTAAGAGTGTAAATGACATTTTTAAATATCCTACGTAAAAATTAGAGTTAAAAATAAGAGGGGAATGGTAATAAGTCACACGTCAAACTTAAGGGTATAAACAAAAACTTTTAAAACAATGAGCATAAAATTTAGAAATAAAAAGTTTTAGGGGAGCAATACCAGAAAATTATGGTAAAATAATAATTTTAAAGAAAAATATAAAGAAACTAGTTGGGCACGTAAGCCTTAGCTAGCTCCCTAACTAGGGGCAAAATGAATAAGTGACTTAAGTTAGGGAGATTTATAAAATTTGTCCGTTTAAATTAGTTTCACACTAACTTTTATGTTCATTTAAGTGACAGTAGGGGCAAATTTATTAATATTTTCAAGTATAGGGAGAGCGATTTGAGCGAATGACAAAGGTGAAAAAGTGACCAAAATTTGTGGGGAATTTATAAAATTTAAGGTTAATTTCACAAATAGTCCCTGAAGTTTAGCCTCAATCTCACTTTAATCTCTGACTTTTCAAACATCACATAGTTGGTCCCTAAGGTTTTATTATATTTCAATTTCGGTCATTCTATTAGCTTGGTGTTAAATATTTCACGGAATAGAAATTATGGACTAAAATTAGAAACATATAAAGTTTAGAGACTAAAACAATACAAAAAACTAAAAGTTAATTTCCACAAATACACCCTAAATTTGAGTTGTTTTAATTTTGGACTCTAATTTACACATATTTGATCAAATTTTAATGCCTAGTTGATGAAAGGACCGAAATTGAAGCAAAATAAAACCTTAGAGACCATCTGTGCGACGTTTAAAAAGTCATAGACTAAAATAGAATTGAGTGTACACCTCACGGACTATACAGACTATTTGTTAAATTAACCCTAAAATTAGCTTAGTTTCTAAACCAAATGGATTCCATATCTCATGTAAATTAATACGTAGACAATATTAGACTTATGATCTGAAGAAAAAAAATTTAAGCTCAAAGTACGAGAAAATTAAGTTGCAAGGAACATTATCATTAGTTGCAATAAGATTACAATAATAATAATAATAATAATAATAATAATCTTTATATAACGTCTAAATTGGTTATATATGCACAAAACATATTGCATATAATAATTACAAACTAGCTACCATATTGATGTGGCGTACAATCCGTGTTATAATACTTAATAGGACTAGAGATGGAAAATAATTAAACACGTAGGCACAACTATATAGAAAATGAAAGGTACTAGAGAGTTATAAATCAAAATAATTTCCAAATAAAATGAGACAATTTGCTTGCCCATAATAAGCAATTATATACCATGATTGAAACCGTCCATATTGGTATTATCAGTTGCTTATAATATTTAGAAAATTAAGCAATATTGTTCTTCAGAACCTTTAATGTTGAAATACCACGAGTGGCACACTGCAATTTTTTTCAATGCTTGGATCCTAGATCACATTTCATGTGGAAGCATAATTTGGTTTTGCCGTGCATGTATGTGATACTTTAATTAGAAATGGTAGCACGCATTGCTCTTTTTACTTTTTGGGTTTCTTATTAAATATTTGGTTCGTTTAACGAGCATCTGTCTTTCACGTTTGTGCAATTACAGATATATGTGTACACACACACACACACACACACACACACACACAAACATGAACAATTACTACTTATCCTTTCAGTTAACCCTAATCACAAGCTGTTTATATATATATGATGCTTAATCGCAAAAGGGCATGCAAGTACTCGACACGATTCATATTTTAAATGAGCTCCACGTAAGCTTTTTAACATACCCTTCCAGGAATGTTTTTAAACTGCTTTCTTAATTAATTATCCTTTCTCTAACCATTAATGTCTGTCCGGCCGGTCGTTGATAAGGATAAATATTTTTAAAAAAAACTATATTATTAAATCACCATATCCTTGTCATTCTCTTTGGTCCCTTCGGAAGGACCGACTCTTTAACATAACATGTAGTTATGAAAACGAAACATGACAATTATTGAACATAATATCGACGTTAGAAAGAAATGATATAGTTCTTAGATGACTAAATTCTTTAGTGTTACTGCTCTCCAATGTCGATGTTACGTTTTTTTAACCGCGTGTTACATTAGAGGGATCTCCTATCGAAAGGTTTCGATACCGAAGAAAAGCACAAAGATGTATAAGGTTGCACTGGGGCGTTTCTCTTTTCTTATATAACTAACGTAGACACTCTTTTTTCTCTTGTTACGTTTTCCTGATCTGTACGTTTACTAATAAGGTTCTTAGTGAGGTTTATTTTAGAAACTGATTTATAAAGATTTAGCTTCGACTTAATCTTGTGGTGTCAGTTTCTACTAGTTATGTGGTTTCTTTTGTATGGTTGGTTTTCCCTATTTGAGATTGTTTCCTTTAATTTTCAACTTTTTTTTCTTGTAATTTTTTTTTCAATCACTTGAGTTAGAGGTTTATGTGGGATGAATTAGATTTTGAATGGATTCATGCCATGGTTGGCTCGTTACAGTATTTTCTCTCACAATAGACACACGTAAATTAAAAATGGTTCTGAATCATGATTCTGAACTTATGAACCAAACGTCAACTTAATTTCTCCTATATGCAAAATTGTCTTTTCTCTTCATTCACAAAAAATAAAAATAAAAATAAAAATAAATAATATAGCTTCACTTTTCAAACTCACAAGCTTGAACATGAAGTGTAGTGCTGAGAAGGAGATCATGAGGGAAATTCCCACTTAAACCATGTGAAACTCTGGGATTGACACGCGGTTACAGCAAATGCTAAACATTTTGGTATCGGAATGAGACTAAACAATATGTATGAACGTAGTCCCTGTATCGATCTTTTTTCCATTTCTGTCACCATTTATCACAAATCCGGAACAGCTTTACTGCTACTTGTGTACCCAAATTAAACTAAATAACAACACTGTCAGATCATTTTCAATTGATGCGAGCGTAAAGGAATAAATCTGAAAGCTAAGTATGATCTCCTGTGAAATTTTGGCCGCCTATTTCTATAAATTACGTATACATACATACATATATATTTATTAATGCGCATGGGTATTAATGTTTTCAATAGAATGAATTAGGCTTAATTCTAGTTCCATTGACTAAGCTATTGGTCATACAATAGAAATTAGATTGTACTTCTATTTTTTAGCTTCTCCCTAGTTTAATTATACCTCTAATAGGGAAATCCAGAGATCATGCCTTATCACTAGAGAAACAGAAAGATTTATCAATTATGTCACTTTCAAACACTATAAAGTTTATGTCATCTTTTCTCATTATATATCAACTTAAAAATGACAAAATTTTAATATAAATGCACAAAATTAATGAAGCGAGTGAAGTGGATTTTCCTCTTTTTCTTCTGAACAGATTACAACTATATTAAATAACCAAGATAACGGATTGGCCCGTGAAGTACCAAGTAAATTGTGTGATAATCCAACTCTAGATGATGCGAAGAGCAATGAACTGGGGGCAAAAAAGGAAAAAAAAAAAGAATAAGAAGAATTAAAAGAAAACAAGTTGCTTAGTTAGGAATTAGGATAAATTGAGAGTTGATGGGGACTTTAAATATATGATTGTGTTATGGGAAGAAAATCAAAGGTAAAAGCCTTTTGCCCCTTACCAACCCAACCTATTTTGTGACACCCAATTAAAAGGGCTTGTTATTATGACTTTTGGGGTCCTTGGGATAAAGCATCTTAAGCTAGTTAATCACACATTTTCTTTTCCAAATTGTGATTTCACTGGCGTACGTCATTTAAAGATATTCACAATTGATTCACATATAATATATATATATATATATTCACTTGTCAAGAATGTGGTCAATAATTCAAAAGATAAAATGGAAATGCTAGGTTAAATAAGGAAAGTTTTTCTTATAATTAATTATGTTGATGGAACTAGGCCGAGGGGATCGTAATTCCAGGCACTTAAAACTATGCAATAAATCTTTGTTTCAAATAGAGTAAGATGCCTTGTGTCATTGGACCACATGATGTCTATTCTTCTATAGGGCTCATTGGGAATTATTAGATATAATATATGCTAAAGATTAAACCATGTCATAAAACAGTCATGGAACCATCTCAAAGTCCAGCGAGAACCACCATCATTCCAACCCCCTCCTCTTCCTCTCCAGCGAAACCCACCAATTTGCAACCCCTCCACTCCCCTTACGATGCCATCGCGCGATCTCCCCATATGTGAGCAACGCGAAGTCTTCTTTGCCTCAGCTAGTGAAGCTCTTCCCTCAACAGATCTTTGCAAACCTAAAATGTCACCGCCCAAATCTCGTTGTGTCTTCCCCTCCCCTCGGCACGCTAGCCAAATCTCCGCGAATCATGGCTCACACATGACACATTATGTTAAAAACTTGATAGAAATTAACGGAAATGGCTTAGGCCTCATTCGCTTCGTGGATTCGAGTTTTTAATTCGAGCTGAGATGGTTTTTTGAGAGCTTTTAACTGTAATAAAAAAAAGTTAGATGTGACATTTTTTGAGAGCTTTTAACTGTAATAGAAAAAGTTAGATGTGGCATTTTCTGAGAGCTTTTAACTGTAGACTGAAAACTCGAATCGGTGAAATGAACAAGACCTTAATTTTTAGCATTTTGAGAGTTTATGAATTATTTTGTCAGAATTAAAAACAAAGTAGGTAAAAATATCACTTACTAAATAGTTAAGGGACCAATAATGCAAATTATTCTTTGAAGTTTTAGGAGCGTGAGACTTCTTTCTCACCAACTATTTGCTGCCACTTATCCAAAGCTTGCAATGGTTTTTTGACACGTGTTATTTATATTTTATTTTTTGCAATTTCGGAGGAAGCTTTTAGCAACACCAATATTTCAGTTACGCTTTACTTTCCTTGCCGAATGCCAAAATCATTTATATGGCCTCCTTCAAGACCATCCTCTTTTTGCTTCCTTTTTGAATGAATGAAGATAGATCAAAAGCATCATTAGAGAATGAAAGTTTCTCGATTATGTCGGAACTCAATTAATGTTTAAATGCTATAATTATGCCTAACCGAATTAATTAAAAGAAGAAAAAAGAAAATACAAAAGTAACCCATAATACAGACTGTAATATAAATAAAATCATATATAAGGACTAAAGAGAAAATTTAATTAGCATTCTCCACATTATGGAGAAGACAGCATACCTTCAAAACCGTACTAACAAAAAAGCTCACCTCATCGTTAGTACTCATCATCATCATCGTATTATCTAATTATTTAGATGATATTAAAACTTAAAAGATTTTTCCCATCTAGGCTTTTTTTTTTTTTTTTTTTCGAATGGATTTTGATATAGCCGGATTTTCATATAAGGCATATACAGCAAGATTAATGATTTTGAAAATATTTTAATTTCGGCCGGGCCTTTTCGCCTCTCCATTTTGTTGTGCCCTTTCTCTACGAGATAGTTTTCTTTGGATTGTATTTTTTACTGTTTCTTATTGTTGAGAATTTTATATGTTTTTCTATAACTAAGTTAATAGTATTTTGAGTGGATGATTAATTTTAGGGTGGGTATATATGTCTTCTAGTATCGGTATACTTATTTTAGCTAATATATAATAGGTTATACCAAGTTAGATTGGGCTCGGTTTTGCGACGTTTTAAACGTCAAAGACGAGTAAAATTTTAGTGTAAAGTTCAGAGACCCTTTTGTGATTATTCCAAAAGGATTCAACTGCGAAACATCGTTTTTTTTTTTTTTTTTAACAAATGAATAAAAGAAGAAAACTAGCTAGAATTAGGATTAAAAGTCAGATTCCAACTGGATTGACAACCAACGAAAACTCTGGCCTCTACGGAAGCCCCACTCAATAATGTTAAAAACAAAGAAATGCATACAAAGTCTCAAGAAAGAAGGAAAAACAACTTCAAAGAGCAAGAGAGAAAAAAGAACCTACACATCCTATAGGATTTACTTAAACCAAGAAGGTAAAGTGCCTCATTAAAACGCTTATCCGGAAAAATCTGATTAATATCATATGACTGCTGAAGTAGCAAACTTGTTAACAACTAAATTATCCTTTCTATCACGAGAAACGCCAGCATCATTTTTTCTATCACTCTCTCTATTCAGTGTTTGACACATGAATTCCATTATTTTATGCTCTCTAGTCAGTGTTTGACACATGAATTCTATTATTTTATTTTCTATTTAAATAATAATATATTATATTAATGGAGTCCGCGTAGTAAATATTAGAGAGAGTGACAAAAAGAGTTAGTGATGTTAGCGTTTCTCTTTTATAATTATTAGGAAAATTGAACATTTTGCTCAACAACTCAACCGACCCACTCTGCAAAGAAGAAGAACCATACAAGAAAATTTAACCATAAATATTCACATTCCACTTGAAGATAATGCCAATTTGATTCTCACCTCTTTCTAAATAGACTTTTTATACTTATACATCCAATATATGTATGCATACAAAATTATAGTCTTAGATATAGTGTAGTAACATAAAGGGAGAAAGAGGGAAATAGGCTAAGACTTGAGATGAATTAAAATTAATAGGCCAATAGTTTACATAAGTTAATAAATAGGCTAAATTACTGTTTTCGTCCATAACTTGTCTGGTTATGAACCATAACTTGACAAGTTTGTCTATAAATTATCTGATTATGAACCATAACTTGATAAGTTATGGCCTATTAATTTTTATAACTAAAAATTGGCCTATATACTTTCTTAAGCTTTTCATATTTGCCTATTTTCTACTATTTTCCTAACATAAAATATTACTATGAGAACCCATAAATTTGTAATATTGTCCATTTGTTTTATAGGTTTAAATCACATACAGTCTGATTTTATTTGTTATAATGTTTTATCTTAAAATTAATATAGAATTTCTATTCAAATATTTCTGTCTAAATCTAAGAATTAAACGGGCAGTAATTTTTCCTTTTTCTTTTTATAAAAAGAAAATGTATGAAGGGAGCATATCGAGAAAATTCATTCAATCAAGAAATGAACTTTATTATAGCAGCAAATTTCTAATCGTTGATCAGGTTAGACTAATAGTGGGTGGAGAAATTATGTCTACCGAGAACTTCTGACACATTTAATGAAAGAGACTATGAGAGTGATTATAGAATACAAGATCTACTCTTTAATTTAATGACGTGAAGACCATTTCACCTGATCGTCTAAATCTGTTAAAGATTCGGTCAAATGAAGAATTTAACAATTACAAGAAGTAGAAAGAATGTCATGTGCGTTGAATAATACGGAAAAATTATAAGTAGACAACTAGCTTAATGGAATTGTAAAGTGCAGATATTAATAATTAGATCATATATTCTTTGCATATTGCTATTAGATCGATCGTCAATCATAATATATATTGAAGATTTATATATATATATACACACACACACACACACACTTACACTTCAAAGTGTATATACTGCTTAAATTAAGCAACTACTGATATTAATCTTTCTTCCTTCTTCTTTTTTTTTCCCCTAAACAAACAAAGAGAGGAACAACCAACATCACAAGCTCCCACTTAATTCATTAAAAAAAAAAAAAAAAGTGAGCAGTCCGACGGATATAATAACAAACAGGCCGCAGACAAGACTAATAAAGTCGACAAAAAAATAAAAATAAAGCGTAAATTGGTTGAAAATGTTAAGCAAAAATCTCCTCTTCCTCTCTCAAAATTAGCAAAAGAGGCCTCATTAAAGATCTTGAATGGAAAAATCCAATATGAGAAAAATCCTCTAATAGAAAAGTCATGCATAATATTTTGAGAAATGTTCGCATTACTTTTTATATCACTTTTGTGTCACTTTTAATGTTTGACACATGTTCACCGGCTCATTTTCTGTTTAAATAATAATATATCATATTAGTAGAATTCACGTATCAAACGGTAAATGTAAAGAGTGATAAAGAGAGTGATATAAAGATATTACCTTTTGAGGAGGTCCGTTTGATATCTAAAAACTGCTCAGTAACAGACGGACAAGTAGGGAATGTTGGGGTAAACAACGATTGAAAGTGTAGCGATGAATGTCACCGTAAATCATAATGAGCACTTGACTATTTTCGCAACTTAAATCCCTTTCTATTTCGTGCACAGAAAACATATATGTATAAGCAGCTTTTTTATTTCCAAATTAAATCAAAGTCGCAAATTTTCGCTCTGACAAATTTTCACTCACCTACTAATATTAATTTTCAACTCTTCAGTGGGGGAAAAAAAAAAAGAAAAAAAGAGTTTCTTGAGTTGGATATACATCAATTAATGCTTGCAACAACTAAAGAGAATAAGGTTAGTATCATATGTTTCAACAACTTAAGCTCTTAATTAAAGAGGTAATGTTAATTCATGTCGTTTGTATCAAAATGAGGATGCCTTGACTATCATGTATATGTATACTTTTTCACTCGACAAGGAGTGTCCGCATAATATTCCACTTCAATATTGGAGGCTCTCTTAGCATCAATTGCCATAGCATATGCATTTATAAAAGTTTCTAGAATTGAAGACACATAAACAGGAAAGAAGAGAAAAATACAATTCTAGAAAGTTTTTTTTTTTCCCAAAGTTTTTTCCCCCAATTACAAGTTACAATATTTTTGTACTCTTCCAATATTGTTTCTCCTACTTTTTCCTCTCTCCAGCTAGCATTTTTTTTTTCTGAGAATTAGGTGTACTCTTGATTGTGCAATGCCATGTGAATTGTCCCTTTAAGCACCAAAATTATGACATTCATGTGGTTGCATTTAAAGATGGCAGAGATACTTGCGGCTAAGAACTCCCACCTCTTGCGTGTGCAATCTGACTAAAACAAAAAACAAAAGTCATCTTTTGCAGAAAGCAAAAAAAATAAAAAAATAAAAAAATAAAAATCCCATTTAGTCACGAACCGAATTTCACGTTCACTTTTTGAAATTTTATTCTTGCTTTCTAGAAGAAGTTGGGGGTGTTTGGTTCTTGCTTTCCATGTTATAAGTTACATGCAATTAAGAAGCATTATTGTGGAAGTTGATGCAAGTAGCACCACCTATATATGTTTTGAGATGATATTCAGATCCCAAGTCCTCATGATGACGTGTTAATTGCTAATATCTAGTGCCGCCAATGCTATATCAAACTAATCAGACCACTCATAATTATATGTAGATTACTTAATAAATGTTCTAAGTTCATCGCATAATTGGTGGTTGAAGGCTCCAACTTATTTTTTTTAAGTCTTCCATTGGTTAATAGAGATATTTCGAATCTTTCGAACTACAGATTTTTAGGGGTTGGGTTTTGGGGGGTTTCATCCTAAATTATTTTTTTATGAAGAGTAATCTAAGACATTTTTTTTTTTTT
>NW_010357387.1:0-227 GCF_000414095.1 Morus notabilis
AGAGAGCTTCGATCTAACGACTAATGGGGCCCGTTAAGACACAAAAAATAGTCACAGTTTCATGGTGGTTGTAGAGGACGAAGAGAGCTTTGATCTGACGGATTGTGGGCTTCGTTATGACACCAAAAGCTTTCACCGTTCCCATGCCATTCGTAGATCGTGATGAGAGCGTCGATCTAACGGCTGATGGGCCCCGTTACGACACCAAAAGTTTCACCGTTCCCGTG
>NW_010357387.1:323-872 GCF_000414095.1 Morus notabilis
ACAGAGATTAGATCTATCGGTTGATGGGCGCCGTTACACAACAAAAGTTTTGACCGAAAATGTGGCAGCTGTAGATTGCGAAGAAAGGTTCGATCTAACGGCTGATGGGCCCCGTTACGACACCAACATTTGTCACCCTTTCCGGGGCGGTTATAGAGCGCAATGGGAGCTTCGATCTAACGGCTGATGGGCCCCGTTACGACACCAACATTTGTCACCCTTTCCGGGGCGGTTATAGAGCGCAATGGGAGCTTCGATCTAACGGCTGATGGGCCCCGTTACGACACCAACATTTGTCACCCTTTCCGGGGCGGTTATAGAGCGCAATGGGAGCTTCGATCTAACGGCTGATGGGCCCCGTTACGACACCAACATTTGTCACCCTTTCCGGGGCGGTTATAGAGCGCAATGGGAGCTTCGATCTAACGGCTGATGGGCCCCGTTTCGACACCAAACGTTGTCGCCATTCTAGTGGCGGTGGTAGAGCGCGAAGAGAGCTTCGATATAACCTCTGATGGGCCGGCCCCGTTACGACACAAAAAGTTGTCG
>NW_010357387.1:887-1086 GCF_000414095.1 Morus notabilis
GTAGAGGGGGAAGAGAGCTTTGATCTGACAGATTATGGGACCCGTTACGACATAAAAAGTTGTCGCCGTTCCCGTGCCTGTTGTAGATCGCGAAGAGAGCTTCGATCTAACGGCTAATGGGCCCTGTGAGGACACCAAAATTTGTCGCCGTTCCTGGGGCGGTTGTAGAGTGCGCAGAGAGCTTCGATCTAACGGCTGA
>NW_010357388.1:0-6795 GCF_000414095.1 Morus notabilis
TGGTTGTAAAATAAGGTTTAATCTCAGAAATTTTCACCACAAAAATTTTGTTCCAATGTTCGACTACAATCTCGCAAATCGTATGGGACAGAGAGGAGGGCTTACCGTGTTCGATCCGGTGGAAGAACGAGTGTAATCTTCCGTGAATAGCCCCAAACGTGATGCAGATGGAATATGAAAAGTTCTCCTCCGACGTCTACGACCGGCAGAATATCTCCACTTATGCAGAGGTTGAGATCGACGGTGGCGGAGACATCTACACAGAAGAACGGCCAGTGGAGGACGTCGTGATTCTGAGGAAGGAGCTATTTTCTCCGTTTTGGGCAAATCGGTGAATGGCGAGGAAAGGTTTCCTCAGTCGCCAAACAAGATCTGGCTCAATATCTCAAATGAAACAAAGATCAGATCTGGGTTGCAGGTTCACCACACGGGTTACGAATTAGGGAATCAAAGCTGTAGATGATGGGAATGCACAGAGAAGAAAGAGCTTTCGGAGGAAGAAGGAAGAAAACGGATGAATGGAGACAAGGAAACGGTAACGAGCCAGAGAATTTGGCAGAGTTGGGCAGAAGACTTTACTGTAGCAAAAGACTCGAGTTAAGAGGAATTCAGGGGTTGATTGAATTCCACTTCTTCCACATTAACTCGAATTGTAATTTGAATCACAATTCGAACCGAGCTCACCGAACAACAATTTGAGTTGTGGGCTCAATTTGAGTTGGGCTTACTCAAGTTGAGTCTACCAAACGAACACACCTGAAGTTTGCACAAAATCACTTGTCTTAGGCCTCGTTCATTTCACCGATTCGAGTTTTCAATTTTAAGTTTTTACAGTAAAAAGCTCTCAAAAAATGTCACATCTAACTTTTTTTACTACAGTAAAAAGCTCTCAGAAAATATCACATCTTAACTCAAATTAAAAACTCGAATTCGCGAAGCGAACAAGGCCTTAAGTTGATTGTTGTGCGGAAAACTTGCAATAAGTACTGCCCCAGTCTTATCATATCAAGTACCCATCATGGAGGACACTAATTTTCATGTTATAGACAAACATCATCATTTCAAGCACTGTGTGTAATCAAATACCAAACAGCTCATCCCTAGAAGACACTTACTGTAGCTGAATTGACTCAAATATCGAGGATAATGTGCCAATTAATAAAACATTTATTTCTTAAAGACTTTTTAATGTTTTTTTAGTGCCCGTATAATTCACTGATTTCAATTTTCTAATTCAAATTATGATGTGATTTTATATGAGAATTTTTTATTATAATAAAAAAATTAAATTTGATTATTTTTTAAAATTTTTTACTGTAACAAAACTTAAATTATAAATCTGAATCGATAAAATAAATGAGATTTTAAAACACAGTTAAATTAAATTAAATTAAAAAATAAAATAAATTTGACTACTCATAAATAAAAAATGCTGATATTTCTAAAAAATGATGGGAAAATTTCCTATTTTTTTCCTTCCTTTGAGAATCAATCGGAAGCAAATAAGAAAATATTTGGTAAGAAAATTCATACCCTGATTCAAATTATAATTCATAATTCATTATAATATTTTCTCTCATAAAAAATACACATAAATTAAAAATAATTTTAATCTCATAATTTTAATTCATAAATTAAATGTCTTCTAAATAATGAGAGAATAGTCGTGCAAACATATTTTATTATATTATTCCCATATGCAAACATATGGACAAATAGAAAGATGAAAGACAGAGGAAAGCTGCTTGAGAAACAGAAAAAGTCTATTAAAGGATGCGTCACATTATTTTTGTCTGCCACCGTGCAAAAAGACGTAAACCCTATTTATTATTGATGATCCCATTATTATAATAATATCCTAAAGTACTCATGAATCATGATCGTTAATTGTTAGAAAAATATTCTTTAATATTATTCTCACACACGTACTTGCAATTTCTTCCTTTTTTTCTCTTATTATACTCTGGGCATCTAAATTCATATTAATGATATCTGTTTACGGTTGATTTTCGTCAATAAAATTATACTAGATTATTCCTCAGAGGTTTGTGGGTTACCGGTCAAAACTTGTAATTTTCTCATAATATTTTAGTGACAATGTTCATTTTTTAGGAATATTATAGGAGGTATTGCCTGAAAATGCAAGTAAAGACACTCACGAGTTTATAGTGGTTCACTATATTAAAAAAGAGTTACATCCACTGCTAATTGTATTTCTTTTTTGTTCTTTTTCCATTACAAAAAGACTTTCTCTTTCTCTCTGGAGCTTTACCCTTTTTATAGCCTTTGGATTACATATGGGCCCCTTTAGACAGACTGCCACAGGGGGTCTAATGATAGTTTCTTTCAAGTAGCCTATCATCCTACCGCCTAGATCGTAGCTTCTCAGCACCTTTTTAACTTTTCACTCATCCACTTTGTCCACTATTGCGGCTCTGTGGATCCTTTGTGGCTCTCATTGGTCCATTCTAGGCGATTCATGGGCAAGTAATTATTTCTTGTGCTACTGATATTCTCCAAAGCTACACGTAACCTAGGGATTCCCCTTTGTCCACTCAGAGGCCTTTCTTGGGACGTGGACCCATATTCATGCGGTTTGCCCTCTGCACCTACACTATACTTCACAGGGCACGACCTCTGCCTTGGTCGACCATCTCATGGCGCCGCCTCTGCTGCGCGCACATCACGCATGCCTCGACTATATGTAGTGTCGACGGTTTTATGAATCGTCCCATACAGTCGGCCTTTTCATCAGATAACGAAGAGGGAAATGAGCTTTAGGCGTCGACGGCTACCTAACGTAGCGGGTTTTGGACCACGTGGAGTATGGCTGGTGATTAACGCCCAAAAGTGATGTTCATAAGCGGTCAATTGTAGCACAGAAGGGTGGTCGTATCCACAGAGAGATAACAAAATAACAAGAAAGACTAACAGAATAAGAGCGTTAGAGAAAAGTGAATTAAAGAAAAATAAGAGTTTTTGAGATTTTGTTGCAAATAAAATAGAAAGGAGGAAATTTGTATGAAGGGAATTCAATAGTAAAAACGGTAAAGTGTCGAGAATTCCTAATGTTTCGTTCACCAATTCCAGTTTTGATTCACAAAATAAAAGAACCGAATAAATTAAATCTCTATGCTGACTCCGAAAATATTATTATTACAAGTTATCTAAAATCAACAATATATCAATCTGACAATATTGCAAAAGACAATTTACAAAATAATTTGAATAACAAAATATTGCATGACAGATTACATAAGAAAAGCGTGACTGAACTTATATAAAAATTGGCACACAATATTTTGAAAAGTAATAAAAAAATAGATGAGATTTAATTCATTCAGATATTAAACTTTACAGCACAAGGAATCAAAACCCCGAATTGGGTCACTGAACAGAAGTTCATCTCTAACCTCACCAAGAAAACTCTAGCCTAGCTTGCAAAACATTCTCACAAGTTCTAGAGAGAAAATATGAGACTGACAGCAAGACGACAGAAAACTGAATAAAAAAACCTCCTTAAAACCTTAGGCCAACCCCTCTATTTATAGTGTTCAGAGGTTGTCTGTCAAATAAGGAAATAAATAGTAAAACTAGAAAATTACAAAAGAAAAGGAAACAAAATAAAATTACATATAAATTAGGAGAAATCATATATTTGATTTGGGAAGAAATCTGATAATTTGCTCTGATTTTTTGGAGAAGTAATTCAGATTCAGTACAAGAGGGACACGTGTCGAAGCTTGATTGGCAGTGAGGAGAAAACGCGCCACGTATCGCGCGCGGAGTGGAGGAAGCGTACTGGTGCGGAGTCAGAAAGGGGACAAGGTTGACAGCTGGCGTGGCTTCATTGGGAAATCAGACTAGCATCGCAGATGCGGGACCCACGTGGGAGAAAGCTGAAACATGCGCTGATGTCTGCGTGGAAGGAACGCACGCGCTGTGGCCATGCGTGTTGGCGACGCGCGCGAGGAAGAGTGAGGAAACGTGGGAGAGCTAGAATCAGCTTGTGGCTCAGCTCACGCGGCTCTCCCTCTCTCTGATCGGCTTGTGCGGCTCGGCTGAGAAGCTTGGCTCTGAGTGGTTTGAAAACATGGCTTTCATGGCTTATTTTTGTGTAGTTTTTTACACTGCTTTCATCTGTAAATAATTAAGCAAAAACTAGCCAAATTCCAATTAAAAATATTCTGAATAAAAATAATGGAATTGTTTAATTAAAGCTTAAATATTTTAATATTGTGTAAATCAAAAGCAATATTTAGGGTGCATTTTCATGCACTAATCACAACCCCCAACCAGCTTATTGCTAGTCTCTAGCAATCCAAGCGCAAGAGAAATCATGTCACAAAGAAAATCTAAGTCTCAACTCGCTTAGTCACCTGAGTATTTCAAACAAACTGTTAGCAAGAAGTCAAAAGATACTATCAAGATCATTTCAGTCATAACTCCAGAGTCGTGTGTGTGTGCTCCAAACCATAACCTTCTTACCACTGACCATAACACATGCAGCTTTGAAAAATTCACCAAATAGAAGTCTCAACTCCATTGATCTCACAGGTGTCAGGAATATTTGAGTGCAAAGGTTTTCTCTCATGGAGTTGGAAATGAAACAATCAACGCTCAGTGTGAGGAAGGTCAAATTAAGGACAAACAGTCAAACGAACATTGAGCAAAAGATAAGTTAATCAACTACTAGAACATTCCACCATTCTTACCACAGACCAGCTTTTGGGATTTCATTCGGGTCAAACAGAAATTTACATAAACGAACAAAGAGCCAAAAAAATGCATAGAAAAATAAACTACTTTTTTTTTTTCTTCTTCTTCTTCTTCTTTTTTTTTATTTTTTTTTATTTTTTGGCAAGAGACAACCTGCAATAATAAAGTGAATGTAGAAAGGTGTTCTTTTGATAAACAACTATATAGCATCAAATGTGATTACGACCAAACTACATGATCTGTGAAATGTTGCTCTTGCTCTTTTTTTTTCTTTTTCAAAAATAAGAAATGAGGCTCTATTATAAGAAATGAGGCACTATTACATAAGATCATTCCTATCTAACCCAAAATTCATCCCTCAAGCATATGCACCAAGCATACCACTAACCATGTAATGATGTTCTAATAGTGATTTTACCAGCTCAAAAGATCAATGAAGCTTCAAAAGTCGTTTTCTCAACTCTCTTAACTCAGCAAAAATTAAGCACTTAAACTCAGGAATTTTATCAGCTGACATGCATTAATATCCATCTTACCACAAGGTTTAGCACGTGCAAAAAGAAACTCTGGAAGTCATTTCTTAGTAACCAAGACAGCAAAAATCGACTCAAACCAATCATTTTGAAATCATACTAAGATAACTTCGCAAAAATTTTAACCCAAATATCAACATGACAAAAATCACTCTTACGCATGAATATGCTCACAACCCCAACCAAAATCAGACAGTGTCCTCAGTGTCAAACATTATGAAAATAAAGAGAAAGAAGACACCTGGATGATGAGCTTTCCACTTATGAGCACAACATGAGCTTCCTGATATGATTCTCCAAAAACACACATAAAAAAATGTAAAAAAAAGCAAAGAAAAATAGAAAATCAAAATATGGTACAGAAGATGTGAGCAAACAACTCAGGGCTAGTAAACGGGGTCGTTGAGAATGATCTCTTCCACCTGGTTCACCCGCTCTAAGTAATTCTTCCTCAGGATCTGTTTGTCATGAGCCGCTTTCATTTTTACCTTGATCCTAGAATTGCGCTCTTTCAGCGCGTCAATCAATCGTTGTTCTTGCAATGGATTGAGTTTAGATGAGATGATGACTGGGAATATGTCTTCATCTCCCAAGAATGCATGTTTTAAGCCCTCAGGTGGCAGAACCCCCTCCTCAACAAGTGTGTCGGTCATAAATGTTTGGTGACACTCATCATCATCACATGGTTACTTTTGAATATGAAAAATATTCACCTCAAGGGTCATATTCCCGAAAGATATCTTCATGAGACCATTCCTACAATTGATAAGTGTGTTTGCTGTGGCAAGGAAAGGTCTTCCTAGAATGATGGGAATAGATGACTTCATATTCACCACGAATTGCGTATACAAGACAAGAAAATCCATGGGGTAATAAAACCTGTCGATTTGTAACAGAACATCTTCTACTATTCCCCGTGGTCTCTTCATGGATTTATCGGCCAGTTATAGAACCGCAGATGTGGGCTTAATCTCTCCAAGACCCAATTGCGAGTAGACTGAATAAGGCATGAGGTTCACACTCGATCCTAGGTCTAGTAACGCTTGGCCAAATTCATGTGTCCAGATCTGGCAAGAAATGGTAGGACAGCCTGGCTCTTTATACTTCAGCGGTGTCTTCTGCTCAATCACCGCGCTCACTTGTTCCGTCAAGAATGCAGTCTTCTTGACGTGATGCTTTCTCTTTATGGTGCACAGATCCTTGATAACCTTAGCGTAGGCTGGCACTTGCTTGATCACATGTAGTAACGGAAGATTGATCTTCAATTGTGTCAAGTGCTCTAGGATCTCACTTTGATTTTCTGGCACTTTCCCAGCAGGTCGGAGAGCTTGGGGGAAGGGCACCTTTACCGGAATTTTTGTTGGCTCTTCTTTCTCATGAGCCGATTCTTCATTACTCGAAGTGGTTGTACTTGTCGATGGCGTGTCGAAATTCATACCACTTCAAGTAGAGATGGCATTAACTTCCTTGATATTTTGACCTTCAGAGTTGGAAGTTTGAGCCATGTGTTGTCCTCTCAAATTGGACTGGGCTTGTGATGGAA
>NW_010357388.1:9161-54005 GCF_000414095.1 Morus notabilis
TTTTATTAAGTGATGAAGAGAAAAAAAAAAAAAAATAAATATATATATATATATATATGCAACAACTATGAATTACTTGAATAAGGACACGATAGCCAACAATTAACTTTTTTTTTTTTTGAATCAGGGACGGTAAAATAACAAAAAGAAAAGGAATACAAAAGTTTGCAGCGTTTATAGATTGAATCCGTGGAAACTTGCAGCAACCACTTTTTTTTTCTTTTTTTTTTTAAATAAGCGAAAAGAGAATGAAGAAACAGCAAACAAGAGTTTTTTTTTCTTTTTAATAAGGCTAACACAAAATCACGCAAATCAAGAAAGAGAAATTGAGTAAAATAAAAAAAATGCACTTACCTCTTTGGTTCAAAAATCTACTGATCAGTCTTGCTAGTAGCACCTCCCCGGCAACGGCACCAAAATTTGATTAATGCCCAAAAGTGATGTTCATAAGCGGTCAATTGTAGCACAGAATGGCGGACATATCCATAGAGAGATAACAAAATAACAAGAAAGACTAACAGAATAAGAGCATTAGAGAAAAGTGAATTAAAGAAAAAGAAGAGTTTTTGAGATTTTGTTGCAAATAAAATAGAAATGAGGAAATTTTTATGAAGGGAATTCAATAGTAAAAACGGTAAGGTGTCGAGAATTCCTAATGTTTCATTCACCAATTCCAGTTTTGATTCACAAAATAAAAGAACTAAATAAATTAAATCTCTATGCTGACTCCGGAAATATTATTATTACAAGTTATCTAAAATCAACAATATATCAATCTGACAATATTGCAGTAAAAGACAATTTACAAAATAATTTGAATAACAAAACATTGCATGACAGAATTACATAAGAAAAGCGTGACTGAACTTATATAAAAATTGGCACACAATATTTTGAAAAGTAATAGAAAAATAGATGAGATTTAATTCATTCAGATATTGAACTTTACAGCACAAGGAATCAACACCCCGAATTAGGTCACTGAACAGAAGTTCATCTCTAACCTCACCAAGAAAACTCTAGCCTAGCTTGCAAAACATTCTCACAAGTTCTAGAGAGAAAATATGAGACTGACAGTAAGACGACAGAAAACTGAATAAAAAAAAACTCCTTAAAACCTTAGGCCAACCCCTCTATTTATAGTGTTCAGAGGTTGCATGTCAAATAAGGAAATAAATAGTAAAACTAGAAAATTACTAAAGAAAAGGAAACAAAATAAAATTACATATAAATTAGGAGAAATCATATATTTGATTTGGGAAGAAGTCTGGTAATTTACTCTGATTTTTTGGGGAAGGAATTCGGATTCAGCACAGGAAGGACACGTGTCGAAGCTTGATTAGCAGTGAGGAGAAAACGCACCACGTGTCGCGCGCGGAGTGGAGGAAGCGTGCTGACGCGGAGTAAGAAACGAGACAAGGTTGACAGCTAGCGCTGCTTCATTGGGAAATTAGACTGGCATCGCAGACGCGGGACCCACGCAGGAGAAAGCTGATACGCGTGCTGATGTCTGCGTGGAAGGAACGCGCGCGCTGAGGCCATGCGTGTTGGTGACGTGCGCGAGGAAGAGTGAGGAAACATGGGAGAGCTGGAATCAGCTTGTGGCTCGGCTCACACGGCTCTCCCTCTCTCTGATCGGCTTGTGCGGCTCGGCTGAGAAGCTTGGCTCCGAGTGGTTTGAAAACATGGCTTTCATGGCTTATTTTTGTGTAGTTTTTTACACTGCTTTCATCTGTAAATAATTAAACAAAAACTAGCCAAATTCCAATTAAAACTATTCTGAATAAAAATAATGGAATTGTTTAATTAAAGCTTAAATATTTTAATATTATATAAATCAAAAGCAGTATTTAGGGTGCATTTTCATGCACTGATCAGCTGGTATCCGACGTGTCAACACATATTTTTTCACACAACAGCTACCCCCCAGGTCGAGGCTTTTCTTTGAACTGCCACGAGCTAGGCTGTGATTTGCTTTGGCCTTTCTGTTTGCTTCGGGCGTTGGAGCCTAACTCCAAGCCTCCCCTGTAATGATGCCTCTGGCGCTCCGACGCCCCTCGAGAAGTATAAATGTCGCGTCTGGTCAATCGCCATGCTAACGTGGTCTTTCATTTAAATAGGCGAATATGGGTCGTTGGATCGTGTCTCTTCAGCTTCCCACCCTCTCCCTAATCGTCGGATCGAGTCCTTCTGTTTCAGCCATTGGATGTGTGTTTACCTCATCGGACGGCTGGGGGTCGAGGGCATTCCGTTACTATAAGTAATCTCCCCATGTTTGTTTCAAACCATCTTGAAACTAAGCCGAAACTCTGCCAAAATTTCCCCATGACCATTCTTCATATTCTCCTTTTGCAAACTCGCGAATCTTCGGCGAAGTTCACCTCAGTTCTTGCACCTTCTTTGCACTTAATTTTCTAGTAAGCATTCCTCTTTCTTCCCTCTTGTTTTAATGTCCGTGTGTTTATTCTTTTGTTCGAACCTGCAGTGGATGTTTTGAGAGAGGGGAGGAAATGGTTGAAAAATGGCATGATAGGGGTGTTAAGACCTAATTTTGGTGTTTTTGCTATATTATGAACTAGTCATAAGAGTTTCGAATGGGCCTGGATTCTTATTTGGCTTTCTGGGTTTATTTGAATTGTCGATGCTATGTTTGAATCGTCGTCATCTAGTTCATGTTTAGGCTAGGATCATCATTGTCTATTTGAACTGTCATTGTCTTAGCCTTAACTTTTATTCAACTAAGCCCTTTTTTTCTTTTTTACAACTTTAGGCACCGAATTAATTTCCTCTCCCCTCTCGACTTATAGGATATTGACCTTAGATTTTTTCTTTACAGTAATGGCACCTAGAAGGGTTAAACGTCGAGAGGGATCATCGTCTGTGCCTCTTATGAGGCCAGACCCTTCTCCAGCCGTCGAGTCTTCTTCCCTCTCGACCAATAGCAACCCGATTTTAAGGGAGGTCGAGGACTATATCCCCCATCCTCGAGATGATGAGGACAGCGTCGACCGCCTGGTCGAGGGTGAGCTAGACGAGGGGGAGCCTTCCACGTCTAGCGGCTCTGACTCCTTGGTCGGCGGTGTTGCCTACGGCTACAGTGGATGACACTTTGATGTCCCCGTGGCCTCTGTGGGGGCAGATGAGGAGCGGCCATCCTTCATAGCCGACTTCATGACGCCGAAGACACAGGGGAGAGATATCATCCGTACGTACACGAAGGGACGCGTGCACGGCCGATGGTTTGAGTACCTCATCCTGGACCCCAACTTCAGGGCAAGCCTTCCGCCCCCGGGGTATCTGTCTGTCTATACCCGAGCCTTCATGGGAGGGATGACACTCCCCATCCACCCGTTCGTGAAGGGCCTCTGTGAACTCCATGGCATCTCCCCCACACAGCTGGCCCTAAATTTTTGGTATATCTTCGCCGGTATGTGGATTCTTTGGGACCAAAGGTTTGATGTGGATCTGCCTTTGGACAAATTCTTTTTTGTATATAAACTTTGCCAGGTCCCTAAGTGCGACGACTGCTTTCACTCCCTGGCCCTTCCCAGGGAATGTCTGTTGCTTCCTAGCGCAAGGGTTCTGGATCCACAGTACATCGTCCCTGACGTTACCCCAGCCCAGATTGAGGTGGCGTTGAATTTGCCACCGTGATTCTCGCTCGTCTTCCAGGCTTTATACGAATCCTTTTTTGAGGACGACTGGGAGAGCGCTACTCGGTCCTCTCTTGTCAACCGTACCCGTCAACAGATCTCTATCCAGATTCATATATGCTCCATCATTTATTCCTACATGCTTCTCTTATGTTCTCCTTTTTGACACATTTCTTTTTGTTTTGACAGTCCATTGTCCTATCTCTGCTTAACTTTATTGAGATGGTTAAGGTTAAGGACATGAGTAAAGAGATGGATCGCGTAAAGGGGTGCCTGAAGGCTCTCCTTAAAGCGGAGAAAGCCAACAAGGATGAGCTTTTGAAGAAGCTTGCCCTCGTTGTGAATGAGCTAAATACGGCGAAGACTGACTTAGATGAGGCCAAAAAGGAAGTAGAGGTAGCCCGTAAGCAAGCCGCCGAGTCCAAAGAAGCCTTCCCTTGTCAAGGCCGATTGGAGGGATATGACATGGGTAAGCAAGAAGATCATAATGAGGGAATCGAGGGATTCCTGGCTTCTGCTGAATTTGCTCAGCAAAATACGGAGGTTGTTGCCAAGGCCGTTGCGGACTTCAAATCCTCTGACGAGTTGCATGATATGCATGCCAGTGACATGCTATCTATTGGCGAGTAACTTGTAGCTAGGATCAACAGGCACATTCTTGGTCTGAACCTAGACTTCCTTTACAAGCCTCTTTTTGATGATGAGGACTCTCCTGCCGGTGGTGAGGGTGGCGAGGGTAGTGGGGGCGCTGAAGGAACTGATGGCGAAGCTGATGGTGGGGAAGATGGCGGACGCAACGAGGCCTAAGGCACCTAGCACTGATACTTCTTCCTTGTTTTTGTTTTTTTTTTTTTTTGTTTCTGTAATATTTTTTTCTCAATATTAAGACAATGAATTTCTGTTCTGCCAGTATGTATATTTATTATCTTTGTTGTAGCCTTATTTTATTCCATAGACATATATACATATTTTTTTTAGCAGTCGATCGTAAGCTTCTAGACAGCCTCTCCTTTTTGGAGGGGTCGGCTTTGACGCCTCTAGGGCTTTTCCCTGGAAGTTTCTCCTCCTTGGAAAAGTCAACTTTCTTTATGCCCCCTGGGGCTTATAGAAGTTTATCCTCCTTGGAGGAGTCAGCCTTCTTGATGCCCCTTGGGGGTTTTGGCAGATTTGATAATCTGCTAAGTATATGGAAGCTTCTCCTCCTTGGAGGGGACAGCTTTATGGGTGCCCCTTAGGGCTTTTAGCAGGTTTAATAATCTCCTAAGTATATGGAAGCTTCTCCTCCTTGGAGGAGACAGCTTTCTGGATGCCCCTTGGGGCTTTTAGCAGGTTTGAGAATCTGCTAAGTATATGGAAGCTTACCCTCCTTGAAGGAGTCGGCTTCCTGGATGCCCCTTAGGGTCATCGCTTTTAGCAAATTTCCTAAAAATTTGCTAAGCAATCATCTCTTTCCTTGGAGAGGTCGACCGCTATTAGCAAAAATCCAAATTTTGCTAAGCAATCGCCTCTTCTCCTTAGAGAGGTCGGCTGCTTTCATTTTGGTTTGGTCCGTAGATCCCTGTTGTCCCCCATGTTTGCCTAAAAACTTTGATTTTTAGGCAAACATGTTATTAAGGGGTCGACTTCTTCGCGACGTTTTGACACTTGCTATGAATAAGTTCACATATATTATTGAAATGCCAAATACAACTAAAATGTGTAAAAAATCATACACTATCGGTAGTACAGTTTTAGCTACTCCGCATTCCTTATGTGTTGAATTTTTCTGCCGGTGAGGCTTTCCAGAACATAGGTCCCTGGGCATAGCACCTCCCATACGCGGGAGGGTCCTTCCCATGTTGGGCCCAAAGGGCCAGTATTTTTGGGTTTGGTGCTTTGCGTCACCCCTTTTAATACCACATCTCCCGGTGCGAACCTTCTTTGTTTGACTTTCTTGTTGTAGTATCGCGCTGTCCATTGTTGGTAACCGGTGAGTCGCGGTTAAGAGTCGAGCCTTTTTTCTTCCAATAGATCGAGCTATCCGTTCATTACTTTGACATTCGCGTTGTCCTCATACGCGACCGTTCTTAACGTCGGCACCCCGATTTCAATGAGGAGTACTGCCTCGACTCCATATGTCATAGAGAAAGGTGTTTCACCCATCGTAGTTTGACTCATCATCCTATACGCCCATATGACCTTTGGGAGTTCTTCAGCCTATTTTCCCTTCAAGTCATCCAGCTTTTTCTTCAGAGTGTACTTTAGGATTTTGTTGACGGCCTCAACTTAACCGTTGGACTGTGGATGTATCGGAGCTGAATAGTCTTTTTGAATGCCCAAATCATCACAAAATTTCCGCGTCGAGGGATTATTGAATTGTTTATCATTGTCGGACACGATCGAATGCGAAACCCCAAACATGCACACAATGTTGTTCCAAATGAAGTTTGTTTAGATAGTCTATGTGGTCGAGGTAAGGGCTTTTGCCTCGGCCCACTTAGTGTAATAATCCACGGCGATGATGGCAAACTGAAAACCTCCCGGTGCGAGGTGCAAAGGTCCAATCAGGTCGACCCTCCATTTGGCGAAAGGCCACGGGCTAAGAATGAAAGTTAGGTTTTCTAGGGGCGCTCTAGGAATTGTGGCATATCGTTGGCACTTATCGCAACACTGAGCATATTGATACGCTTCTTTTTTAAGCGTAGACCAATAGTACCCCTGCCTCAAAACCTTAAGAGCTAAAGATTGCCCTTAAGTATGATTACCATACACTCCTTCATGGATCTCTCGGAGGACTCCCCGGTCATTATATAATAAGTACCTGGCAGCTCTATATTTGACCCTTCAGCATCATCCTTATCATTGGGTAGCTCTGCATTCATCAAGTATTAGACGAGTGATGTCATCCAATTTTCGGTTGCCTGGGTTGTCAAGACTTCAAATGTCTCTTCAATTGATGGCCATTCCAATTCTTCAATGGGGACGACCCCTAGCGTATCCGAATCCTTAGAGGACACCAGTTTGGCCAAGGTGTCGGCATTTGTATTTTTGGCTCTGGGTACCTGTACAATTTCATAGTTTTTGAACTTAATGAGCTCTTCATTTGCCTTTCTCAAGTATGTCTCCATTCTTTCGATGCGTGCCTGATACTCTTCCTTTACTTGCCTGACCACATAGTAGAGTCATTAAAAATGCCAAGGCTTTCAATCTTTAAGTGGCTTGCCAACCATAATCCTACTATCAGCGCCTCGTATTCTGCTTCATTGTTCGAGACCTTATATTTGAAACGCACCGTTGAGGTGATTTTGTGGCCCTTTGGACTTATTAGCATGACACCTGCTCCTGATCCAGTTTCATTTGTTGCTCCATCTACGTAGAGTTTCCACTCCATTTTGCTGATCCCCTCATCTTTGGCCACTACTGACCTGTGGGAAAATTCTGCCATAAAATCAGCTAACACCTGCCCTTTGATCGTTATCCTTGGTACGTATTCAATGTCAAACTGGCTCAATTCCACCGACCATTTTAGGAGTCGGCCGGAAGTTTTAGGCTTCTACAATGCTTGCCTGAGTAGGTGATTTGTCAGAACCTGTATGGTGTGGGCCTAGAAACAATGTCGAAGCTTCCTTGAGGCCACCATCAAGGCGAGGCAACTGGACCCTTTCTTCTTCCCTAATGAGCACAGAACTTACGGCATGCTTTGAAATGGAGAGATATAAGCTTAGCCCCTCGCCTGGGATAGGTTTGGATAGAATAGGGGGTCTGCCTAAGTGCTCCTTCAGCCTTTGGAAGGCTTCCTCACATTATAGCGTCCACTCAAACCGCTTACTTCCTTTTAATGCGTCGAAGAAGGGCACACACTTGTCCGTCACCTTAGATATGAACCTATTAAGAGCAGCTATGCATCTTGTCAACCTCTGAACTTCCTTTGATTTTGCGGGGTACCTCATGTCTTGCAAGGCTCTTATTTTTTCGGGGTTAGCCTCTATTCCTCTGTTACTGACCATAAACCCTAGAATTTTTCCTGATCCAACTCTGAAAGCACACTTCAGGGGATTTAGCTTCATGCGATATTTTTTCAATACATCAAACATTTCCCTTAAGTGCATGACGTGACGTCCCACCTTAGTGCTTTTTACCAACATGTCATCGACATTTACCTCCATTGTCTTCCCGATCTGATCAGCAAACATTTTGTTTACCAGCCTCTGGTATGTTGCCCCGGTGTTCTTCAAGTCAAAGGGCATTACCTTGTAGCAATAGAGGCTCCTGTCTTTTATGAATTATGTGTGCGCTTCGTCAGATGAGTGCATGGGAATCTGGTTATGACCAGAGTAGGCATCCATGAAGCTTAACAACTCGTGTCTGGCATTAACGTCGACCATCTGATCTATTCGGGGGAGTGGGCAAGCCTTGTTAAGGTCGCTAAAGTCAACACAGGTCCTCCACTTCCCGTTAGGTTTTATCACCAGGAAAGGGTTTAAAACCCATCTAGGATAATGAGCCTCCCTGATGAAGCCATTATTAATGAGTTTGTCGACTTCTTCCTTTAATGCCTCGTACCTCTCCGGATTCATCGGTCAGCGCTTTTGGCGTTTAGGAGGAAAAGAGGGGTCGGCATTCAAAGTATGGCACATGATGTCAGAGTCAATTCCTACCATATCGGCATGCGTCCATGCAAACACATCCAGATTTTTCTTCAGGAAGTTTTCAACTTCAACTCTAAATGCTGGGGGCAAATCCGAGCCTATCTTTAGTACCCTCATCAGCTTCTCGTTATCTACCTGGATTTCCACCAATTGCTCGATTGGTTAGGACCATGCAATCTCCTCTTCGATTCTAGGATCTATGTCTTCAAATGGTCCTTGATGTACCATTCTTGCTTCTCGTCTCCCTGGTTGATCATATCCCCGAATGGCATCTGAGTATGCAACCCTGGACTCGTATTGATTGCTCTTCATTTCTCCCACGCCATAAGGGATCAGGAATTTAACCTTTTGATAGTAGATGGATGTTATTGCTCTCAGTGCCTGAAGGGTCGGCCTCCTGATCACAACATTGTATTGTGAGCCTCCTTTAATTACCATAAAATTTACCATCATAGTTATTTTCCTAGGCTTTTCTCCTGTAGTCACAGGCAGCCTGATTGTTCCCCGGGGGATGACTGAGTCTCCTATGAACACGTATAATGGTCGGGACATTTTCTCCAGTTGCTCTCCTAGAATTCCCTTTTTTCCAGGCAATCGGAGTATAGGATGTCCACCGAGCTCCCGTTGTCCACGAGGATCCTGCATATGATGTGGTTTCCAACCATTGCCTCTACTACCAAGGCGTCATTGTGGGGGAAATGAACCCCAGTCACATCCTCCTCTGTGAATACCACTTCAGTACCACCAAATTTTGCTACCTTTGTAGGTTTGGCCGTTGAAAGGTTCCAAAACCTCTCTTGATACACCTGTCTCGCCTCATAGGCATAATTCTTTTGGGATCTCCTTGAATCCCCCCTAAGATATGGTCCCCCATGGGTGGTCCTTATGACACCGACTGGCTCACGGTCTTCTCGACGTCTATTATCCTCCCAACGCTGACCACCATTTCTGTGGCCATCACCTCTCTTATCAGCTTTGAACTCTTGCAACCTTCCCTCGCAGATTAGTCTTTCAATCTCATCCTTCAGGTTGGTGCAGTCGTTGGTGTTGTGGCCGACGTCCCCATGGAACCTGCAGTATTCTGATTCTTCCGGTTTGGATCCAACTTCATAGGTTCTGGTCAGCGCAACAAGTTTCCTCAGCCAACCTGATTAAATACCTCTTCAGGCCCTATGGTCAGCTCATGGTAGGAGTCATATCGTTAAAATGGGCGAGTCTTCCAATTTTCCTCTTGCCTGGGCTTCTTTGTTTCTGGAAGGTTCGACGCCGACGCGACCTGTTTATCTCCACCTCGACGTTTTCAATTGTCTTGTTTTCCCGAGGTCGACCCTTGCTCTATTCCTTTGTTTTTATTGGATCTGTGCTCGGGATCATTGGCATCGGCCTCTTCGGCGTTGATATACCCCTGCGCTCCTGCTAAGAATGCTTTGTAGGTGGCTAGTGGCTTTTAGTTCAGATCGCGTTTGAATGGTGTGGTCTTTTTCATACTTGATAGAGCCCCCATCAGAGCTTCCTGATCCATCATATCCAATGTAGCAGCAACGGCCTCTCTGTACCTTGCCAGCTACTCTTTTAATGATTCGTTTGGTTTTTGGTAAACCATTGTCAGATTTTACTTTGGCGGGATATACTTCTTTACCCCGATGAACTAGAGGGAGAAGGCTTCCTTCAATTCCTCCCAGCTAGAGATTGAGTCTGGCTTGAGCGTCCGGAACCATCTCCGGGCAGAATCTTTCTAGTGGTTCCAGAATGCTCGGCACATTATTTCTTCTGTGTATCCATGCAGGAGCATGTGTCTCATGTACATCTCTAGATGGTCATTGGATCCCCTCTGCCGTCATATGGCGGGATCGACGGGGACTTAAATTTGTCTGGGAGAGGTGGTGCCATGATTTCGGCGGTAAAAAGGTGGTCATGAGTTCGACTGGGAGCAATGTTGACATTAACCACCTCCGCCAACTGCCCCAAGTTCCTTTACAGGTGACTTACTTGGATTTTCACACTCTTTTTTATACCGGCGACATCACCTGTGAGCTTTTCTTCTAAGCTCGCCATGCGCTCTATGATGGCCTTTACCTGCTCCGTTGAGATGGCAGAACTGACCCCTTCCGAGGCTCCTGCCTTCCTGGCATCTAGCTTATTCTTCAGGTCTCCGTCCCTTTGCACCAACCCTGAATCCCCAGGATATTCACACCTGGGTTTCGAGGTGGCACTTCAGGGTTCTCCAGACCTCTAACAACTCCTTTCTCTTGGGCTCATCGCCTTGCGGCCCTTTGTCGGCCACCGAGGGACTTAGACGGTCGAGGCCTCGGGTTATCGCCTCTGACATTTTCACTCTCCCTGATCCCTTTTGGGGCACCGCACTGGTTCCCGGCCACAGCAGCACTTGGTGGTCTCGGGTCGTCCTCTAGAGGGGGCATGAAGCGTCTCTCGTCTATTCACTAGTGCTCTCCAGCCCTCGAACCAAGTCGGTCAGAGCGTATCGGGTCGTCCTCTAGAGGGGGCATGAAGCGTCTATTCACTAGTGCTCTCCAGCCCTCGAACCAAGTCGGTCAGAGCGTTCAACTGGACCTGCATTTGTACCGGATCAAGATGTGGTATGCTCGGGTGTGGAATTTTGTTCCCCACCAGGGGGTTGGTTCCCCTGGTTGGGTTGATCTTCCCCGCCCTTGTGGTTGGCCGGATATGCGACGTTCTCCTCCGTTTGGCTGCCTTGATTCACAGCGCTGTTTTTCCCTCTTCTCAAAGGCATCATCGCTGGTTACTTCTTAGTTGTCTTGGGTCCTAAACACACGAACCAGAGATTCTGGGTACAGTCCCCAGTGGAGTCGCCAATTGTTGACGGTTGATTTTCGTCAACAATATTACACGGGATTACCCCTCGGAGGTTCGTTGGTTTACTGGTCAAAACTTGTAGTTTTCTCAGAATATTTTAGTGTCAGTGCTTGTTTTTTAGGGATATTATAGGAGGTATTGCCTAAAAACGCAAGTAAAGACACTCACGAGTTTATAGTGGTTCACTCTATTAAACAAGAGCTACATCCACTGCTAATTGTATTTCTTTTTTGTTCTTTTTCCGTTACAAAAAGACTCTCTCTTTCTCTCTGGGGCTTTTTCCTTTTTATAGCCTTTGGATTACATATGGGTCCTTTTGGACGGACTGTCACAGGGGGTCTAATGATGGTTTCTCTCAAGTAGCCTACCATCCTACCTTCCTAGATCGTAGCTTCTCAGCACCTTTTTTACTGTTCATTCATCCACTTTTTCACTATTGCGGCTCTGTTGATCCTTTGTGGCTTTTATTGGTCCATTCTAGGTAGTTCGTGGGCAAGTAATCATTTTCTGTGCTACTGACCTTCTCCAAACCCAGACGTAACCTAAGGATTTCTCCTTGTCCACTCAGAGGCCTTTCTTGGGACGTGGACCCATATTCATGCAGTCTGCCCTCTGCGCCTACACTATACTTCACAGGGCACAACCTCTGCCTTGGTCGACCCTCTCATGGCGCCGCTTCTACTGCGAGCACATCACGTAGGCCTCGATTGTATGTAGTGTTGAGGGTTTTATGAATCGTCCCATACGGTCGGGCTTTTCATCAGATAACGGAGAGGGAAATGAGCTTTAGGCGTCGATGGCTACCTGACGTGGCGGGTTTTGTGCCACGTGGAGCATCATCGGTATCCGACATGTCAACACATATTTTCCCACACAACAATATCAAATCAAGAAAATGTGTCCATTAAATTAAATATTAAATTTTATTTGATAGATACTAGCAAAGATGAAGAAAAAGAGAATATCTACAAAAATTAAGGGGTATCTTTAGGAACTAATATATTATAAAGGGGGCATCAATAAATTTTGGTAGGGCAAATAGAAACCTAATCTGCATAGTAAATTAATATATGACCTCTTAACTCTATCTCAATACGTGTAAAGCGTGAGAGCGTGACCCACGTTGTACACGTTGTACAAGAAGACACTCTTTTCTTGTAACAGAAATGGCAAACAACCCACCTCCACACTGCAACAACTATATATATATACACATACAGACGTTGTGTGCATGCCACTGCCAACCATCGAGTCAAAAGTGAAACAGAGAGCGACTCAGTGAGTGAGAATGAGTGTTCAGCCCATAGTGAAACGCGAGTCTCCGGCGAAGGTGCTCCCGCGGGTTCTGGAGGCGCCGGGGATTCACCAAGGCCCAGTTGTTTATGATGGTCTTAGTGCTATGTTGGTAGAGAAAGCAGGGTTTCCCTACTGCTTTACTGGTGGTATGTGAATAATTTCACTGTCTGTCTATCAATCAAGCAAGCATGCATAAGTATTGAAGAAATGTTGCAATGAAAAATAAAAATATCTGGTGGTTTGTTAATGTGCTAGCTAGCTTGTACTACTTGTTTCAGGGTTTCATATAGCAGCTGCTAGATATGGATTGCCAGACACAGATATTGTCTCGTATGGAGAAACGGTGGATCAGGGACGACAAGTCACTGAAGCTGTTTCGATTCCTGTAATTGGAGATGCTGATGATGGATTCGGGAACGCGATGATGCTTAAAAGAAGCGTCAGGGGATTTATCAAAGCTGGATTTGGTGGGGTTATGATTGATGATCAGGTTCTAGTTAATTGTCTTCTCATATATTGATGTGGTCATGGAGATCATATATATAATATACTTTAAGCTATAATGTGGTGGTTTTAGTTCTACAATCTGAGTGATTTTAGTTTTAAACTCAGAACCATAATTCAGGGTCCAAATTATCATTCTGGAATCGAAATCAGAATCAAGAATTTGAACTATCTAACACTAAGGGGTTGATTTTATTTTTTGAGCTGATTTTAGTTTAAAATAGCACATCAGGATTTAAATTTTAAATCAGAACTATCTAAACATAATACGGAGTTTTAAGAATCATTTTTCACTTTTTAAAAACAAACACTAGATTGAACTAGAATATTAAAATCTTCATGCCAATCTTAATTTATGAGAAATACTAAAGATATATATGTACTTGTGAAGGTATCTGTAAAAGCAGCTGGTGAAGGACCACAGAGGAAAGTGGTGTCAAAAGAGGAGGCAGTGATGCGGATAAAAGCCGCCGTAGATGCACGGAGCGAGAGTGGCACCGACATTGTGATTGTAAGACGCACTGATGCTCGACTGGCAGTGTCTTTTGAGGAAGCACTCTGGAGGATGAAAACTTTTGCTGATGCCGGAGCAGACGTCATTTTTCTTGATAATCTATTTTCAAAAGACGAGATGAAGGCTTTCTGTAATGCCGTTCCCCATGTTCCAAAACTACCATATAATTATATATACATATAGGAATGTTTAATTTTTCTTGACTGCATGCCCTTTTTATAATACTACTCCTATACGTACTCTTAATTTTGATTGTTCTACTATATACATCTATATAAAAAAAGGTTTGGTTTGTAGTGATTAATTAATTGATGGAGCTCCTTGATTATTATATGTGTGTGTGTATAGGTCGCCAATATGGGTGAAGATATTAATTAATTGATGGAGCTCCTTGATTATTATGTGTGTGTGTAGGTCGCCAATATGGGTGAAGATGGGGGCACACCATTTCCCAATCCTGAAGAAATGGCCAGTTTTGGATATAAACTCGTGGCCTACCCGTTTTGCTTGCTCGGAGCATCTATTCTAGCCATACAGGTTAAACATCTAAACATTTTTCTTTTAATTTCTATTCTTATTTATGACCTCTTTCGGAGAAAGTACTGTGGATTCTCTCAGGGTAAAAAGAAAAAGAAAAAAAAAAAAACAGCAACCGAAAGAAGGAAATTAACCAGAACTATATATATTAATTGAGGACAAAATATGAATGCAGGATGCTCTTGCTGCCATTAAAGGTGGCGGTGTCCCTGGTCCTGGAAAAGTGCCGTCTTTAGAAAAGTTGAAGGAAATCTTAGGCTTCCACGTCTTTTATGAAGAAGAGAAGCGCTATATTGTTTAAGCCTTAGGCTTGGACAAGACCAAGACAGAGTCTCCTAACACATCTCCAAACATATACATGTCAGCTGAGCGATTCATCATCATTTGATGTGTGATGTCAAACGAACTACTTTTAGTGTTCTCAAGTTTGGTTGGAGATGTCTCTTTAAGTTTAGTTATTTTGAAGTGTGTTGCTGGTTTACTCTTTGTTGGTTTGTTTTGTTCGTTTGCTTTCGGGGCCTTTCATACATGGCTGCCTGCCCTTTGTATGCCTGCAGGCCTTTGTTTCCTTTTTAGCCACCAAAAAAAAAAAACCAAACAAACAAACAAAAGAACAACTATTTAACTCCATGTGTTAGTGTTGATTCAATTTAAATTTATATTCTCCATTGCAATGAGATAAAAATGTCATATTCATAAGCTCAAATGGTGAATGAGTGAATGAGAAATTGACTTCCAAAATACTCAAATGACGTTAAAATCAAAGGAAAACTCCCATAAAATTGGGAAAAACTGTCCCACATGGAAAAGATATAAAGCCATTATTTCTTCTTAACCTTAGGACCTTAGAGTTCAGGCTGGTTTTCAGTTTATTAGGCTAGCATTACTGTGTGCCTTTGTAAACTCCACTTTTCCTCGTCAAACTCCACTTTGTAAACTTTGAATGTTGTTGCTGAACGAATAACTGCATCTTCTGAAATATGCCTTTCAACTTGGAAGAGCTCTCCACGTGATTGTACAAGATATCTCCTATTATCTGAATTTACAACCAACTGAAATTTTAAAAATACATTCTTTGTAAGTCCTAGATTTACCGTTTATATCCGAGATTTACCATTAGATTTTCACTTTTTTCCTACTAATACGAACTTGGTAAATCCAGACTTTAAAAAAAAATTTTGGAAAGCATGTCTAAACATATATATAACAATTATATATATGAAATACCTTCCCAAAAATTTGAGCTCACGAATCATGATTTTCGAAAAGTCTCGAATTGAGATAATTCGAGCATGATATATATGAGTTTTCAAACGCTATCTAATGAGCATTTTAGATAGTTGATTTCAGCATGATGGCCACAGAGATTGAGATATGGAGATCGTATCCTTGAGGGTAGGTCCCGAAACCCGTACAGGCTACTCCGCAGCATGGGTGGTGATTTGGCTTTGCACTAAACTACGTAGCGGTATTTTGAAAGAGTATTTCAAACTACCGGCGCATGATTTTTATCTTTCACCTACTTACAAATTATTTAGATATCCTAGTGTCTAATAGAATTGCAAAATACATAGTATTTTGTAGACTATTTAGATACCGGATGCCTTATCACTTTTGAAATGAATTTGAAAATGATATAGTATTTTAAAAGAATTATTGAAATACTTAATTATCAGTTCTATTCTGCATTTAGTTGCATTTGTTAAGATTCACCTATTTTTCATATTTCTCTTACATGCACTTGAATTACGCGTCATGGTTTTGATCAATATTTCAGTCATTGTGATTATCATCTCTTTCTTGTTTTTATTGTCGTTATCCTGTTTTCTCCTACTGGACATTTAGCTCACCCTTGCTTAAAATGTTTTTCCCTGCAGAGTTAGCAATTTGATTTGTAGCGCGGTAAAATTGATGCCAATAGATTGAAGGCTTGAGATTCAAGATGGTTCGTTTTATCTTGGTTTTACAATTTTTTAATTCTGAGTTGGACTGTATTTTGTGTATGTAAATGTATTAGTCAGCGTTATCTCAGAGTTGTAATATATTGAGAAAAATTATAAATTTATGAACTGTTTTAGCATTATTTGTAAAAGAAAGACTCCGGAGCAATATATTTTAGTATTTACTTTGTAAATATTTATTTCCTTAGATTTTCGTTAATTAATCTTGTTTAATTAAATTAATTTTTAAATTAAACCCAATTCAATTAAAAAATAGAGGCCTAAAGGGAATGGTGAATGAAATTAGTAGCAAGAAACCTTTATTGCATGAAATACCTCTTAGAAATCAGCATTGATGGAGAAATGGCCATCTAACGAGGAGAAGGGTACTGTTTGTACCATTTGGAGAGGATGGGATTTAAATACCACAGAAAAAAGTTGGGGACCATGAAGCAACTGGCAAATTAGCCCTTACAACATTAGTCATTTGTACAAGACAACTTATTAATGGCTTGTTCTTTTGGAGTTTAACTTGAGTATAATTCTTGAGTTGAATTTGAGTTATAACTTAAGTTGAATTTCTAACTTGAGTTTGTATTTGGTTGTGTACATTTGAGTTATGGTTTGAGATAAGAATCTTTTTGAGTTTGTGTTTGAGTGAGTCAAAACTTGAATTTGTATTTAGATAGTATTTTAATAAAAACTCAATGCTGATGAAAAATTTTAATAGGGTATATAGGTCGGGTTTTATTCGTCTTTTCGTTGTCAACGCATAGAAAAAAAATCATCTCAATCAGAATTAAAACGAAAAGGTTATAGCATTTTTAAGAATAGAAAAAATACTGTTAATTAATTTGAGTTCGAGTTTCTGAACTCGAGTTGAAGGAAAAACTTGAACTCGAGTTTTAGTCCTAAACTTGAGTTTGAACTCGAGTTTAAACTCGAGTGTAAACTTAAAAGAACATGAACTCGAATAAAGTTGTAACTCGAATTATCTTTTCTTGAGTTTTTCACTCAAAATAACAAGCCCAAAGAAATCCCAAATGAAGGGTCAATCATTGATTCATTGATATTGTTATCAGTTATCATCTATTTACCAAATTCAATGACATTCAATTATGAAAATAGTTTTTGGGTCTCTTCTAACAAAACAACCAATACCTACTCTACTTTATTTCTGATAGAGAAAATTATTAAACTTACCCTTAGAGTGCTTGAATTCATTTTTACTATTTTCTCTTAATTATTATCCAAATAAAAAAGATATTAATAAAAAATAAAGAATAAAAATTCAGACTCATATAATTTAAAAAATATTTGTTTCCTTTTCTCTTTTTGATAATATCCCCCGTCATGCTACCAAAAAAAAATCACATCTACACTCAAAATTGTAGGCTTTGTTCGGCAGCTTCAAAAACTCAAAAAAAGACAACTTGAGTTCAAACTTTATTCAAGTTCATGTTCTTTTAAGTTTAAACTCGAGTTTAAACTCGAGTTTGAACTCAAGTTTAGGACTAAAACTTGAGTTTACGTTTCTCCTTTAACTCGAGTTCAGAAACTCGAACTCAAATTAATGAACAATATTTTTTTTATTCTTAAAAATGCTATAACTTTTTCATTTTAATCTTGATTGAGATTTTTTTTTCTGCGTATTGACAATGAAAACACCAATAAAACCCCACCCATATACCCTATTAAAATTTTTCATCACCATTGAGTTTTTATTAAAATACTATAGCCCCATTCATTTCACCTATTCGAGTTTAAAATTTGAGTTTTACAATAGTAAAAAACTCTCAGAAACAATTACATCTAACTTTTTAACTGCAGTAAAAAGTTCTCACATAAAGTCACATATCAACTCAAATTAAAAACTCAAATCAGCGAACTAAACGAACCCTATATCTAAATACAAATTCAAGTTTTGACTCACTTAAATACAAACTCAAAAAGATTCTTATCTCAAACCATAACTCAAATGTACACAACCAAACACAAACTCAAGTTACAATTTTAACTCAAAGTAGTCTCTTCAAAGAAGGGTTACTTTCTTGTTGTAAGTTCTCATTCCCCCTTTTCTCAATTAAATTTGGATGAGGTCCTTGTTTTAATATCTTGTTTTAAGAAGCCAAAATAAGGTCAAATTACCAGTTATTCACGGACTATTCCAGGTATTAATTAACGGCTCAAGATAATAAAGCCATAGAAGCCTAGGAAGTAGCATTACTAAAGGGTTTAGAGGCTCTTACTAAAAATAAAAATGAAGGCTCACGGTCATGGTACTTCCCTGTAAACTGGATTTTCCAACGGCATGTATTTCCTTGGATGTAACGAAGATACAGCCAAAAAGGAAAGCGGGAAAAAGAAAGAGGTAAGAAATTATGCTCGAAAGATGTAAAACATAAGTACAACCAAAAAAAAAAAACAGTACAGAAGTTCATGGCCTTGCAGACAGGCTGAAAGTTATCATACACGGCAAACTTATAGAACTAAAATTTATAGAACGAACCGCTAATCTCATCCTAAGATTAGTCCTTATGCAAAAGGGTTTCCTCCAATAGATGCAACGGGCCCTTGTGCTGGAGCATTCCAGAATAGACATGGTCATTAATGTATTTAGTTACACACCGCATGGACGCACAACGAGAATTTATTGAGTGCTGCAATGGGGTAGTAGCCATTCAACGTTGTCACATAACAAGACGGTGGACTGGGTTGGGGTGATGCAGCAGTAATCTACCGTGCACCATTAACATTTTTCTATTAACTGGCATGTATTTCAATCTAGCATCAATCTTATGAGGAATAAGAATAGCTTATGAGGAATACTTAATATAGTAAATGTATAAAGCAATTTAAAATACAATTTCTTAATAATAAGTTTTCTAAAACTAATTCAGTTCTGTTATTTGTTAATTTATCTTTCTTGTTATTTCCTTTTCTATAAATAGCTTTAAACACTGTTATTGCAATTTAGATTTGATTATTGATCATTGATTATTGATTAATGATATCAAAAACTCCTCGACATTCCTCTCTTATTCTTCTTCCTCCTCACTCAATTCTGAAAACTCTCTTTCTTCTCTAATATATCTCCTCTTTCTCCCTAATACTAAAATTGACGAACGATTTCTAAAATTTAACAAAGATAATCATGTGTTTATCGCGTGATAACTTAAAAGTTTATAGAAGGAGTTACGTTACATGCAAAGTTCTCTACGGTACTATTAAACCTGTCAAAAATTGCGAGTTCAGGGACTAATAGACCAGAAATTAAAAGTTTAGGGACAAAAATATCACTATGCTTAAGATTCATGGACTAACAATGCCAAATCAACTGGCAGACGATCACTTCAATAGAATAATGTCGTACTAAGTTAAAAGACAAACAGGTAAAGATATCCACGACTACAGAAGATCAAAAGGCCAGAATAGTGAAAGAAGAAAAATAACTTACGGTATTTGAGAGCTTGGCGCTTGCGGAGCCGGATATGTTACCCCACCTACATCACGTCGGAACCAGAAAAGACAAAAACAGAAGATTAATATGCATAAATATTTTGTTGTTTTGTGCGATCATGAAGAATTTAATCAAAGCTCCGAACTCCCACTGATTAACAGATTTGCAGCTCTGGCATTAGAAAGTACAGGCCTACCTTGTCCAGCTGATGGAATATAAGGTGTCACTGAATTTGGAGGGAACCAAGATTGAGATACACCACCAAGGAAGCTGGAAGACAGTTGGTCATTTGGTAGAGCTGCTTGCAAGGAGCTCATGTCCATAAACTGAAACATAAATTAAACAAAGACAAATTAGAGATAGTAAATGCAAAAAATTCATAATCTCCATATAAGCGATCCTCCATTTACTCTTATTTTATACCACAGGTGATGGAAATGAACTCAGTTTTCTCAAATCAAGATAGTATCTAAGATGGGATTTGGATCCGATTAGCTATCTTATTTTATTCCATAGGTGATGGAAATGAACTCAGCTTTCCCAAATCAAGATAGTATCCAATAAAGGATTTGGATTTGATTAGCTAGTTGGTAAAAGGGTAGTTTCTCGAGAAAGATTGACACCAAGTGATATACAAGAGGGTAAGTAAATCCACATTTCAAACTTGAAGATGTTAAATGCATAAGAAATATATTAGGAAAGTATAACATAAGATATATTTTAATAGATCACCCATCATGCATACAACACCAGCAGCTTACATAAAATTTGAATTTGTTTTCTTTTTTCTTACTTAACAACAAGAAGAACAACCAATTAAAAAAGTAATAATTCTAATTTCAAATAGCCAGATACGAACATACAGCATTGTCTCATCTACGACCAAGTAGAATTTAATGAATTTGTAAACAAGTCAGATAATCAGTAACAACTTCACTGCTTCTTAATCCACAGACAATGCTGTAAAATTTGTTATCGTTTAATGAATGCATCCATATGAGATATCATACCACAACCACAGTCTTCCAAAGCACACCATGATATTTGATCCCATCTTATACTAAAAGAGACATTTCGTCAAAATTTAATATTAACGAAACGAAAACATAAATGAGGAAAGCAGCGAAAGCTAGCTAGCACTGTCCATAATTTATATTAATAAAGGTTCTGTTTCTTTTCCACCCAAAAAAAAAAAAAAAAAGAAGATAGCCAGCAATATCCATTATTTCATCTCATATGCAATTGTATTCTGCCAAAAATTACAAATAAGATGCACTTTAGAGTTTGAAAACCACACTACATATTTTGATCAGCTATAAATAAAGCTCTAGAGTGCTCCAGATTCTATACATATACACTTTTAGTATAAAGTCTCCCCCTAATGAAAATGCAAGAAAGCATCTTGTTGTACAAACAGATAGACGTCTATATTTTTCTGCTTTCTAATTGATGTTTCCTCAAAGTTGGTTCTTAATTATTTAAGTGCTTACTGATGATGCAAAACCCAAAGCATTATTGACGATCTCAGAAAGAAAGGCAAAAAATGAATGACCATAAAAATAAGCAATAGCAAGTTGAGCATAAAAATAGCATTGTCGGCAAATCATCTCCTCTCTTTTCGACTTTTTATTTCCGTTTACGTAAAAAAAAAAAATGACTTTAGTTGCCGAATGCCACACAGGAGACCGAAAATATAATAACTTTGTCTTGAAGACAATTGTTAGCAATATATCAACTTAGAATATGGCTAAACAAATGCCAAGGAACAAAAGATTGTGGCAACAAAATGATCACCCTTTTGACAAGGAACAATATATTGTATCAAACTATGTTACTCCTCAATTTTTAGTAGGTGTATGTATTAGCAGAAATTTCATTATCATGATGTGATTCTGTATCAGTTTGGTATCTCTTTTCTTTACAAGATTGTACTTGTCTATTTCCATAACAATCACTAATGGGCATTAGCTTTAGCAATATATCAAATTGAACTTCAGTATAGACTTTGCAAGAATTGTAGCAACCAAAGAGAAAGGAAGAAAATTGGAAGGGGAAGAAAACGAAAGAGACCACCACAGACATGTCAACTCTGATGGTTTTACCATGTTGTTTTCTTCCAGTTCTGAATCGTAAGGAATATCAAATGGGTTAGTTGACTCGCGATCAGTTGAATGTGATTCCATTTCTCCCTGTTGAAAGCAAAACATCTCGCCACTGAAGAATGATAAAAATATATATATAATAAAAAATAAAAAGGATCAAGGACAGTGGCCAAAATCATAAAGAAAACATGGAAACAAGCAAAGTACAAACCATTAAAGGAAGCATTGGTGGAGTACATGATGGCCCCATTACAAGGGATGATGAAACGGGAGCAGGAGGTTCACCGTGGGAGGAAGTCCTTTGCATGCTATTGGAACTGGAGATCTGTAAAGCATCATCATTCAGAATAAAAGGGGGAAAAAATGAACACCATGTAAAAGCACTATAAAGTTCATGCAACCAACCTCAAAAGCTGTTAAGCCCAACTGCTGATTAACAGCTGAAGAAACCTTATCCGTTCCTACAAGTAGTGCACCATTCTGCTTAATATCCTCGAAATGTGGTTGCCCCAGAGAGTCTTCAAAAGCATTCCATAACTGCTCTGATTCCTGAAACAGATAAAAGTTAACCTTTTATCTTTTAGTCATTGCAATTCTCAATTAATTCTCCACAGCAAAACTGAACACTGTAGTTTTATTTACCTGAGTTCTTGTAGCATTAGGAGCTATAAGATCTAGCAAGCTATCATTCCATGCACTAGATATATTTGAAGAGACATCTGAACTAGAATTTTGAACTGATGGCCATTGCATGCTTGTATCTAAGGATGAAAACATATCAACCTTTCCTACAGACCCTCGACTGCCAGAAGGTAAGCCTGTAGGGCTAATTTTCTCGTTGCTTGAGATAGGTGTGGAGGGCTGAGGCACATCAAATGTTGCCCATCCTTCACTTTTGGGGACAGAAAATTCTCGTAATATTTCATTGGAGATTTTAGTTGACTCTGGCTGAGCAGCAACTGCAAAACATTCTAAATAAGTTGGAGAAGTTTGTGTCGGCTGAAATTCGTTAGCAGATGAAGCTGAGGACACTAGTGATGGTGGTGATAAAGCGGACGGTGCTTCGGGTAACTTAAACAGATCAACTGGTGCTGCTGAATAGACCGTCTTTGGTATGGTTGGCGCCTTGAAAAGATCCAAGCTATCAGAACGTCCAGGAACAGACGATCCAGGAAAGGATGATCTTTCTTGAAAAGTGTCAGCAGCTTGTTCAGACTTTAAGACGTCATCTGTAAAACCTCCTGAATTAAATGACTTCTGAGACATAAAGTTGCTATCAATTGAGCCGAAGCTTCCAGCAGACCTACTTCTCTGAATAAAGAAACAACGGAATTAGGTGATTAATCGGGACAACATTTTTTTCTTTGAAATTATAAAACGAGGCAACATGATTTAAAGTACGAATAAATACATAAGAATTAGGAGTAGGACGCAGTTGCGTGGTTAAACCCCATAAATGAAGGTGCTCCTTAATTTATTTGGTCCCACCTAAACTGACACAAAAATGGACTGATTGAATTATAACAATCATTTGATCTGAAGAAAAAAGTTGAGCAGGATTTTCACTTAGAAATAAGAATTTTTCTAACGCATTCCCTGTATAGAACAATTTAATAGACCAGCACTCTACAAAAGGAAATTATCAAGTAAACAAAAAAAAAAACGCAAGCAATCCAAAACCTTGAAGATGAAAGCAGTTAGAATGAAATTCTTTTATCCATTTTGCTTGAGATGCATGAAGTATAGCAACTTATTAGAGTACACAAAATACCTCTGGAAATCTTGCTTGGCTCCTAAGATCTTCACTTGAAACACCCCTTGAAGGCTGAAAAGTTGGACTGCTGAAACCAATATCCTTCTGAAAATTAGGGGACTGTGTACCTGATCTGAATGGATCACCTCCACTTGATACAGAATAGTCTGAAACTCTAGAAAAAGAGTCCTCATTGGCAAATCTGTCGTCATACATTTGTTCACTGAGGCGATCAGGACTGTAGACAAAGCCAGACACCTTCCCTCCATACCCACCCCGATCTGATCCAGGTTTCCTTGTAAGTGCAGCTACTTGTTTTCCATACCGTCTATCCTCATACTGATAATCATAAGGTGGACTTTGAGAATAGGAATGATAAGAACTTGCACGTCTTGTCTCATCTTCACGAACTCCGCGATTCTGTCAAATCATGGCTCATATAAGGTCATATTATATGGTACATTAGGGTAAGGTCAGAGTGCTATTGTATAATGATTCAAAGGCTAAGTTAAATCAATGACTAGACAGTTTTTTAATACTTGCTAAAGGAATTCAAATCCCAAATATCTCTTGCCTGCATATCTCTTGGAGGCTTGTCAGATGGTTTTCCTCCTGCATATCTTCTATCCACATATACATCCTTGATGAACTGCCGGATTTTGTCAGCATCACTGCCAGAAGGAAACATGATCAGGAAAGTGTGTTTTCGGTTCACATGCCCAAAACATATGCTATAAATTATAAATTGTATAGGTCTGACCTGCTGTCCAGTAATCGCTGTCTCTGAAGGTCCCAATCCTTCAAATATATTTCTCTTGCACGCTGAAATAATTGAATGGCCAAGCCAATAACAATGAGAATAGGAACTCATTTTTCCAGGGAGAAAACACCACACACACACACACACACACACAAAAACACCTGATTTCCACCATTTTGGAGAGCTTCGACTTCTTCGGATGTAAACTTGGCCATTGATACAGACTTGACTCGATGAGTAAACTCACGGCTGGAGAAACAAAAATATGGATGCTTCATCAGGGGGAAAAAGCCCTTCTATGGATTCAAATGAGTTTTTCATTGTTCAGATTTAGTTTTGCATAAAAGACAAGTAGGAAGAAAGCAAAAGCTTTATTCCTACATATCATGAAGTAACTTTTGTATGCATATAAATGTGACATGAACCCAAGCTGATAAAGTAAATACGCAAAACCTCAACGTCCAAAACAAGATCCTCTTAGTGGTGCATTCCACGGTAATTCTTAAGGTATAAACACCTTACACAAACAATACAAGCTACCAAACATGGCCTTAAAGGGTACAATAAACACCTTTAGTTTTCAAGAACCAAATAATTGCTCAAGAATTGATCTTGTATATGTGACACATTGCACTTTCAACAACATGGCACCATAATTTAAGGAGCAAAATCATCCATATTGGAAAATACAATGTTTGTCATTTGGTGCGACACAAAAGACCCTATGTAGATCTTCCGCTTCGTGATGCGTGATGTATAAAGAACATAGTAGATGCATCCCAAATCGCCTTTTCTGTCTGTAGAAATAGATAAGTTTGGCTGATTCTTTCCTCCATCGAGTTTATTAGCCACGCCATTACAAGAGAATTTTCCAACTCCCAAGTTGCATGCTTCGGGTCATCAACGCTGGGTATCATCGTGGCTCTAGTAATAACCCATCTTCTCTCTTCCCATAATCACCATGAACACGGACTATGACCACCGGAGAAAATTCTTGCCAATTAGTCTATGGTTTGTGATATGCAGGGAGGCATTCTTGTTGGTATGATGTAAAACAATGACAGGAGATTGCGAAACAGGGTTAGAGGACACCACCAAAGAGGAGTCTTTACTCGTTCCCATCATGGCAGTTTTTGCCATCAGTTGATTAAATTTTTTTCTGTTATGAGAGTGGCTTTGATAACATGAAATTAGAGGTGAAGAGAATTAAATGAGAAACCACTGTTGAAAATTCATTGAAAAGTTTACAGACATAAATAATATTGCCTCCTAAGTCCTAACCACCAGATCATGACTAGCCCTTAACTTTAGGGATCACGATTACTTTATTTTTTTGTGAAAGATAAACTTTTATTAAAAACAAAAAAGAAAAATAAAGGAGCAAAGGAAAGGGAGGAAGAGTTTTTCCCACCAAAACCAACTCCAAAAATACAGAGGGAAAAAAGACTAAGAAAGAAGCCCAACTCCTAACAAAATCCAAAAATATCTGCCTACCAAACTTTTTGTCCCTATAAACCCATGATGACACCCAGTACATAATTTTGTCCCATAACACCAAAGAATCTTCCCCGCGATCCTCAAAAATTCTGTTGTTTCTTTCTAACCAAATGCCCCAACAAATAGCTAGTGTAGCGACCCTCCACAAGATAGAGCGCCTATAACTAAGGCTCTGAGGAGGTGAAAATTCAAGCAACTCGGCACAGCTCCTAGGGGTAACCCATAAGAAATCAAACTCATTCAGCAACAAAGACCAAATCTTATGAGAGAAAGTGCATTGGAGGAATAAATGATTTGTTGTCTCCCCGTCATTCTTGCACAAAATACATCAATCTGGAGAAATTAAAATAAAAGGACTTACGTGCTGCATCGAGTCCTATGTGTTTAACTTATTAAGAGAAAGAAGCCAGCAAAAGACTTGAACTTTACCGGGGGCTCGAGTTTTCCAAGTGTTCTTAGAAAAGGCAATCCGCTGAACTGTGGAATCAGCAATCAGATCGGAAAAGAAAGATCTAACAGTGAACAAACCACTGGAATCAATTGCCCACTCCCTTCTATTTTGGAGCACACAATTAACGTTAACTCTCTCAAAAACATCAATTAGCTCCAAGACCTCCCTTAATTCTCCATTCGACAAATTCCTGGAGAACTTAAAATCCCACGAACCATCACTAGAGCAAAACTCGCAATCAGAATCATGTGCTGCATCGAGTCATGTGTGTTTAGCTTATTAAGAGCAAGAAGCCAGCAAAAGACTTGAACTTTAATAGGGGCTTGAGTTTTCCAAGTGTTCTTAGGAAAAGGAATCCGCTGAACTGTGGAATCAGCAATCAGATCGGAAAAGAAAGATCTAACAGTGAACAACCACTGGAATCAATTGCCCACTCCCTTCCATTTTGGAGCACACCATTAACGTTAACTCTCACGAAAACATCAATTAGCTCCAAGACCTCCCTTAATTCTCCATTCGACAAATTCCTGAAGAACTTAAAATCCCACGAACCATCACTAGAGCAAAACTCGCAATTAGAATCATGGATGGCAAAAAGTCTATATAAAGCAGGAAATCTTGAATATAGATGTCTATCTTCACACCAAGAGTCTTCCCAAAATCTGACAATCTCTCCCGAGCCTACCTTCCATTTAACATGCTGAAAAAGGAACCCTCTGCAACAGACTAGATTGACTTCCAAGGGCATCTAAATGTGACTCTAGATGTGGCCCCAGAGTCCCATTTATTTTCGGCTAGTCCATATTTCCCTGTAATGACTCTATGCCACAATGATTCTGTCAAACGGAAATCTCCATAGCCCTTTTGCCAATAGAGCATCATTTCTTTAATGATATTGCCAATACCCAGACCCCCAAGTTCCTTCGGCCTGCACACCTGCTCCCAAGCAACGAAATGGGTGTAATCATCCTTAGAATTACCCTTCCATAAAAATCTCGCATAAGCTTCTCAATTTCCCCTGTTACGCCAATAGGAATTCTACACCGATAGATAATAAATTGGCAGAGAAGCTAGGACAGAGTACGTACGTGTAAATTGATCACCTTTTGACATAAACGCTCTTTTCCACCCTTCCAATCTCCCCACCACTCTTGGTAATACTGGCTCCCAAAAAGTATACTGCAAAGGGTTTCCGCCAAGAGGTAACCCCAAGTATTTAACCAGCCAAGAACCAATTGTACAGTCGACAATATTAGCCAACTTGGATATTGTATCTTCCTCGTCTAGATTAACTTCCAAACCTGAAATTTAGGGAAATAAAAATCCAAAAGGGACGATAAATTTGACAAACTCTCCTCATCCGATGAACTGAAAAGTGTATCGTCAGCAAACTGAAGTTGGCTAATTTTGATACATAATCTCCCGATAGAAAGTGGTTTGATCAAAGAAAAATCAACAGCCCTCTCAACTAGTTTGTTTAAAACAACCACCACAAGTTTAAGCAAACACAGGGACAACGGATCCCCTGCCTAAGCTCTTTGGAAGCTGGAAACTTGCACCGAGGCTTGCTATTAATCATCACTAAATACGAGACTGAACTGAGGCAGTCCATAATCCACCTTCTCTACCTAGCCCTTAACCCTTTATATTCCATCACAGAGTCCAAAAACTTCCACTCCACAAGGTCATAGGCCTTCTCAAAATCGGCTTTTACGATAATCCCTTCTACACGAAGTTCTGTAGTCTTCCAACACCTCATTAGCCAATAAAACCAAGTCCAAAACCTGCCTCCTTAGAGCGAAAACCCCTTTAACTTCTGAAATAGTCTCCTCAAGATCATCCTTAAGTTTATTTGACAAAACCTTCAAAACGATTTTGTACAGACTAAACACCAAACTTATTGGCCTGAAATCTTTAATTCTACACGAACTGGTCTTTTTCAGGATTAAACAAATTTATGTCTCATTGGTGATATTATTAATAATCCCTACTCTCCAAAAATCTTCAAAGGTCTTCAAAACATGGCTTTTGATGAAATCGCAACATTCTGATAGTCTTTGGTGTTTGGGACAAGAACTATGTAAGAATGAATTGAAGAATCAAAGGAATTTAGAAAGAATCAATGTAGGAATTCTATTAATCGACAGAACATTTACAATGATATGCAGATCTTCGAGGGTCTGCTTCCTCCCCTTGCTTGGAATGATTCCAAGTCTTGTCTACTTCCTGATTATTTCTCCCGTACCCGTTTCTACTCCTCTTCCCTCCCCTTTTATACATTCCCACTTATCCTCCCCTCTCCAATAATCTAGAAAGAATCAACGTAGGAATTTTATTAATCGACAGAACCTATACAATGATACGCAGATCTTCGAGGGTCTGCTTCCTCCCCTTGCTTGGAATGATTCCAAGTCTTGTCTACTTCCTGATTATTTCTCCCGTAACCGTTTCTACTCTTCTTCCCTCCCTTTTTATACATTCCACCTTATTTCCCCCCTCTGCCAGCTATCTAAGTAAGTATACCACTAATACTACAAGTTCCCACTTAAAGCTAAAAACAACTTTCTCACGATCAGGCCCTGCCCCTTCCTAAGCCTTTGCCCCTCCTAATGTACACTTGCCTGAGTAAGAGCTTATCAATTACACCCCCCTCATAAAAGTCACCTTGTCCTCAAGGTGGAAGGCAAGAAACTGGCGCTGCATATCCTCAAACAGTTCCCATGAAGACTCAAAGTCTGGAAGATGGCGCCACTTGATCAAAACCTCCAGAGAACCAGTAATCGGGGAGTAACGTGTATCCACAACCTGCTCCGGTTCAACCTGCAATGTCAAATCCTCCAACAAATTGGGAGGTAAAGATTGAGGACTATCCACCGAGCCAAGAGCCTTCTTCAATCGCGACACATGGAAGACCGGGTAAATCCGAGCATGAACGGGAAGTTGCAGCCTATACGCCACGGGACCAACACGAGCAAGGACTGGAAACGGACCATAATAGCGTGGCGCGAGCTTTTCATTCACTACCCTAGCTAGTGCCCGATGACGGTACGACTAAAGTTTCAAATAAACCATGTCTCCGACCTCAAGAGTCACCAAGCGGCGCTTCTTGTTGGCGTGGTCCCTCATGGACTGTTGGGCGCGGCCCAAATGGTCCTTCAAGTCAGCCAAAAGTGCATCGCGATCACATAATTGCCGCTCTACCTCTAAGGTAGCTGTAGATCCGACCTCATAAGGCACCAACCGCAGGGGATCTCGACCATAGAGAGCCTTGAAAGGTGTCATGGCAGCCAAAACGTGAAAGCTCGTATTGTACCAATACTCAGCCCAAGGAAGGTGCGTAAACCACTGCCGAGGGTCGCTGGAAACAAAGCAACGCAGGTAAGCCTCCAAACAGCGGTTGACAACCTCAGTTTGTCCATCCGTTTGCGGGTGATAGGCCGTACTCCGACACAAAGTGGTACCCTGCAACCGGAAAAGTTCCTTCCAGAAATGGCTCATAAAGACCTTATCGCGATCGGAGATTATACTCCGCGGAAAACCATGAAGACGCACTGTCACGCACAAAGGCAGCAGCCACTATATTGGCTGAAAACGGATGTTTAAGGCCAATGAAGTGACCATACTTACTAAGACGGTCAACTACAACCAAAATCGAATTGTAGCCGGCTGATTTGGGAAGACCTTCAATGAAATCCATTGAAATGTCATCCCACACACGATTTGGAATTGGCAGTGGCTGGCGCAAACCCGCCGGAGACAAGGTGGAAGACTTGTGCTGCTGGCATGTGACACAGGCAGCCCCAAGCGACCCAACATCGCATTCCCCTCCAATAGAACTCCCTGGCTAACCGCTTGTAAGACTTGAGAACCCCCGAGTGACCGCCAATCTTACTACTATGAAATTCCCATAACAAGGTTGGAATAAGAGGCGATTGCGGAGGAACGACCAGCCTGTCCTTGTACAACAAATGCCCCCGATGCAAGGAATCCCCCGGCAAAAAAGGATTCCCAGCCGTTAACTCCGTCACTATCTTGCTGAGCTCGGGGTCCGATCCAACCTGCCGCTGCAACTCCTCAATATCCAGCACCATCGGGGTTGTCAAGACCATTAAAAACAGCCCCATCTGCTGCCTAGAAAGGGCATCTGCCACTTTATTTTCCTTTCCCGGCTTGTAGTGAATCTCAAAGTCATAGCCAAGTAGTTTACATAACCACCGTTGATGCTCCACACTCACCAATCGTTGTTCCAAGAGAAATTTCAAGCTTTTTTGGTCTGTGCGCACCACAAAGCGTCTACCCAACAAATAGGGTTGCCACTTCTGAATGGCTAACACAATTACCATCAATTCCCGCTCATATACCGACTTGGCACGAGCGCGGGTGGATAGAACTTGACTAAAATAAGCAATGGGACGCTGTTGTTGCATCAAGACCGCGCCTATGCCAAAACCTGAAGCGTCAGACTCCAACACAAAGGGTTGAGAGAAATCCGGCAAAGCCAACACAAGAATCTCTATCATAGCTTTTTTTAGTCATTGAAAAGCATCCTTAGCCTCAGAATTCCAATGAAAAGCGTCTTTCTTTAGTGGTTGTGTCAAGGGCCACGAAATGCGTCCATACCCTTCCACAAAGCGGCAGTAATAACCTGTAAGGCCCAAGAATCCCCGTAACTCCTTAAGGGACCACGGAGTTGGCCAATCTATCATGGCTTGTATCTTGCTGACATCTGCTGACACTCCCTCCTTAGAGACAATATGTCCCAAGTACTCCAACCGTTCCTGTGCGAAAAGACATTTCTTTTGGTTGACATACAGTTGATTGCTCCGCAAGACCGATAGGACCCTATCCAAATGCCCCATATGGTCCTCCCAAGAGCGACTGTAAATCAAGATATCATCAAAAAAGACCAATACAAAGTGACGCAAGAATGGCTTTAACACCTCGTTCATCAAGGATTGAAATGTGGCCGGTGCATTTGTCAACCTGAATGGCATAACAAGGAACTCATAGTGCCCTTCGGGGGTGCGAAAAGCCGTCTTTGGTACGTCCGCGTCACACATACGGATTTGGTGGTAGCCCGCTTTCAAATCCAACTTGGTGAAAATAGTGGCGCCACACAACTCGTCTAGCAACTCCTCGATCACCGGAATTGGAAATTTATCCGGGACCGTGGCTTTGTTTAATGCCCGATAATCCACACAGAATCTCCAACTGCCATCCTTATTCTTAACTAACAAGACCAGGCTAGAGAAAGGACTCGTGCTTGGTTGAATGATCCCCGCCGCCAACATCTCTTTTACTAATTTTTCGATTTCATTCTTTTGAAAATGTGGGTACCGGTAGGGTCGAACACTAATCGGCCTCGTGCCTTCCTCTAGGATTATGCGATGATCCCTCACCCTATGTGGTGGTAACCCGGCTGGCATGTCCAAAACAGCCGCATGTTTATGCAATATCATCCGAAGTTGTTCATTGCCTCCCTCCTCCACGTCCCGGTTTTGCTCCACGCCCAATTGGCTCATCTCCAAATAAATTCCCTGGCCTTAAGGGAGATTAACGACCTCGTGAGGCTAGCATCCCCTTTCAACATTACACTTTCCCCATGCACTTTGAACCTCATGGCTTGAGTCTTCCAATTGACATGCATACTACCCAAAGTCTCAAGCCATTACATTCCTAAGATCACGTCTATTCCCCCCAACTCAAGCGGCAAGAAATTCTCAATTATAGTTAAGTTTTGCATGGTTAACACCACCTCCTTTACATAATCCCTGCCCTTGTACCAACTCTCCCGTGCCCGTTTGGACACCAAAACCGGTTGTAGGAGTTATTGGCAATGATAAATCAGAAACCAATGTAAGGGAAATAAAATTGTGCGTAGCACCAGAATCTATTAAAACAATTACCTCGCGGTGGCCAATCTTCCCCTTTATCTTCATGGTCTTTGGTGTGGTCAATCCTACTACGGAATTCAACGACAACTCAATCACCTCCGTCCGTAGCAAATCTTCCGGCTCCCCCTTTGTCAATCCTCTGCGCATCATCGCTAACTAACATGATTCGCAACTCTTTTTTTTTACAACGATGCCCAACCGTAAACTTTTCGTCGCAACGAAACAAAGCCCCCTATTCCTCTTCTCTTGCCACTCCGAATCGAACAAGTTCCGAAACGGGAAATCCTTTCTCGGTCTCTCAACAATCGGAATGCTTTGGGGCTGAATTGGATTGCCTTGGGGCTGATTCGCTGTGGCTCCCACAGATGGATTGGCTGTGAACCCCGCCGCTGGGGAACACCAAACCCGAGGCCCTCCCATCTCCCTTCGCAGCAACATATTTCTCTCCTCAATCCTCTGCGCCATATCCATGATTTCGGAGAGTCCCTCCGGCTTGAGTAAACGCAATTCAGCCCGGATGTCAGCCCTCAACCCATTTACAAAAATGCCTTCAAGAATCTCCTCTGGCACCTCTTGTAAAGGAGTGGCCGATACCTCGAAGTTTCGTCGATACTCGGCCACCGTTCCCGTTTGCTTAATCGCCAAAAAACGCTCACACAAATTCCCTTCCTATGACGAACGAAAACGTTGTAAAAGAGCCACCTTGAAATCGATCCAAGTAATGAAAGGTCGACGTTGAGTCTGCCATTGGAACCACGATAAGGCATCTCCTTCCAAAACTATTCCTGCCGTAATTAACTTCTCTTTCTCAGAAAATCTGTTGATGGAAAAATATTGGTTCATCCTAAACAACCAGCCATCCCGGTCAATTCCACTGAATAATGGACAATCCAGCTGTTTCCTCCTAACTGGAGAAAAGTCTTCACCTCCCCACAGTTCCACGTAAGTCCCCAGAAAATCCATGGACTCACCAGCCTCATTCTCTTCCCAACGTCGCCTGTTATCTCTGCCACCATTTCCGAATCGACCTCCCTCGTGTCGACCGTCCATCCTCAGCCTGGGTCCACCGTTTCCGGTGCAATTTCCACCTCCTCCTTCAACATCTCGACCTCCGCGCCAGTCCCGAGCGTCCTCGGTAATTCCCCCGACTCGATAATCACCGCGCCGCCCCTCTCGGAGATTTCTGTCTCCGTCGCCAATCTCGCCATCCCTGGGTCGACCATTCCGGCCGTCGCGGTGGAAATCAGGTCGGATTCCATTCGCATCCCGAGCCCTAGCACGCGCAATTTCTCCGTCCTCCTCTAATCGTCCCGTGATTTCGCGATTTGCACCTTGGGCCACCCCTACTTCATCCTCCCAAATTCTCGCAGCTCCCGATCGTGAACCCTCCGCCGGTGGAATCGCCGTCGCCGCCGCGGTTAGCAATCGCATCTGCTCCTCCACCAGTCTGCGCAGTTCTGACACATTCTGACTCACTTCCGCTACGTTATGGTTGATTTCGGCCCTTACCTCGCCAATTTCCTTCTCCACCAAAGCCCTAACCTGCTGAATCTCCTTCTCCATTACATCGAACTTCTCGGTTTTCCTGGCCGCCATTAACACCCAAGGAAAAAAACTGTTTTGCTCTGATACCAAATGATAGAATCTTTGGTGTTTGGGACAAGAACTATGTAAGAATGAATTGAAGAATCTAAGGAATTTAGAAAGAATCAATGTAGGAATTCTATTAATCGACAGAACATTTACAATGATACGCAGATCTTCGAGGGTCTCCTTCCTCCCCTTGCTTGGAATGATTCCAAGTCTTGTCTACTTCTTGATTATTTCTCCCATACCCGTTTCTACTCCTCTTCCCTCCCCTTTTATACATTCCCATTTATTCCCCCCCCCCCCCCCCCCCCCTGCCAGCTATCTAAGTAAGTATACCACTAATACTACAAGTTCCCACTTAAAGCTAAAAACAACTTTCTCACGATCAGGCCCTGCCCCTTCCTAAGCCTTTGCTCCTCCTAATGTACACTTGCCTGAGTAAGGGCTTATCACATTCTTTATAAAAGGAAAGTGTGAACCCGTCCAGGCCGAAGGCCTTATTCCCGTCACAACTGAAAATTGCTCTTTAACTACTTCTTCAAAAGGCTCCAAAGACTCTGCAGCTGAAACTAAGATCGAGTTCCAATCCAAACTTTCAACACCAGTGAAATTTCCTCCCGAAGATTCATGAAGTTTCTCATAGAAGCCAACTAACACTTTGTGATCTCCTCATCATCCACTATAGATCCTTCTTCATTCTCCAGCTTTGAAGTCGTATTTCTTGTTTTCCTTGCACTAAGTAACCTATGGAAAAGCTTCATATTCGCATCTCCCTCCCGAGCCAAAGAATACTTACACTTCAATCTCAAGGCACTAACCTCCTCAACTGTAGAATTTCTTAGTGATTTGGTTATCAGTAATTAGGGAGGGAGATGATTAGTTGACTAATTACCCAACTAGTTATGAAATCATCAGACCCAGGTGTCCAGGTGCTATCAACTTCTTCGCTATTATGGTTAGCTCTTATCTTGTCAAACACCAATCTCCTACTTCTTTCAGTTGCATCGTGATGACTCCTAATCCGCGACAAAGCATTCCGACGCCTAGGTGCTTGACGTGGTCCCTGCGGCTCGGGCAAGTCCCTTGGTTGATTCCTATTGGATTGACCCTCACCCTCGTTCTGCTAGCTCCGCCGATGGCTACGTCCACTCCTAGCACTCCGAGAATTTGCCGGCCCACTTTGTTGGTTGTTTGCTAGACGAACCGCGTTAAAGATCGTGATAAGCTAATTCACCATCCCTGCCAGCGTGTCCACTCATGCTTCGATCCTGTCAGTGCGTGTTGGTGGACGAGGAGCACGTGGTGCCTTTTCAAGATTAGCGCCGAGTCCCCTTGTTCGGGTGCCTTCGGTATGAGTCCGTTGAGCACTTGAGACTTGGTCACTCGCCATTCCTGAAAATGACTTCTCAACAAGAAAGAAAAGTTTAAGTGCCGGTGAGAACCCGTGTATGTTAATCACACAAGGCCCTCCTGCTAGCGCTAAAAATGTTAGAGCAAAATTTCGTCCAACACTTATCCAATGCCCCTAGACTAATAATTCGAATTGAATAAGCAAATTAACTAGGGAAATTGGAAGACCACTTGAAGAACACAAAGAACCTCTGAAAGAGCAACAAAAACAAAATGAAGATAATCACAAGGCAATTGTATTCAGAACTGAGTGCATGTCTTTTCCTCTCAAATTGAGGGAATTTATAGTACATTGGGATTGAGGGAGTTTAATTCTCCCATTAATTCGAGAGTTTATTTTCACTTAATTACAATGAGGCAATTCACCTTTTTGTGAGTTAAAACTGATAAATAATCAATGAGAATTAATTTTCTAACATTCAATGTCTCCAGTTAGCGTCGGTTGCTTCACCTGATGACATCATGCGACCTTTGAACTTTCGGCTCAAGCGAAAAAGTCATCACCAATCTGGCAAACTTAGGCTTAGGCGAGATTGGGCTCGGGAGAACTTTTGAATTTATTGCGTGTGCTTCTGGAAATGCTACCCAACATTCCATGTCGGAATAAAGCCTTGTTCGATCTTAGAAGTCATCACCAATCTGGCAAACTTAGGCTTAGGCGAGATTGGGCTCGGGAGAACTTTTGAATTTATTGCGTGTGCTTCCGGAAATGCTACCCAACATTCCATGTCGGAATAAAGCCTTGTTCGATCTTAAATCCAATAATGATGGTGAGATTATGTTGAATCACTATCGCCTAGGTCATCCAAATTTTCTTTACTTGGAAAAACTTTTGCCTTCGTTATTTAGGAATAAAAGTTCAAAGCTCTTACAATGTGAAGTATGTCAATTTTCTAAGCATGTTAGAAATTCATATCCCTATGTTCCATATAAAAGGTCACACATCCTTTCTCACTAATTCACTATGATATTTGGGGACTGTCTAGAATCAAAAACATAACAAGGACACGATGGTTTATTTAATTTGTCGATGATCATACTCGAATCACTTGGTTATTCCTTATGAAAGAAAAATCTGAAGCTAGTCAGATCTTAAAAAATTTCAATGTCATGATTCAAACTCAATTTCAAACGAAAATCCAAGTGCTGAAAACTGACAATGCTAGGGAATACTTTGCTTCAATTCTCAGCGATCATCTGTCAAATCATAGGATTGTTCATTTAAGCTCTTATATTGACACACCTCAACAAAATGGGGTGGCTAAGCAAAAAAATAGGCATCTTCTCGAGGTAGCTAGATCTCTCATGTTCACAACTCATGTCCCCAAACAGTTTTGGGGAGCAGCTGTTCTTACTGCCACCTATCTTATCAATAGGATGCCCTCTCGTGTTCTAAATTTCAAAACACCTATAGATACTCTTCTTGAGTCATATCCACATTGCAGAATTGTGTCAATCGTTCCTTTTAAAATATTTGGGTGTTGTGCATATGTTCATGCATATCACAGAGGCAAGCTTGACCCCAGAGCCATCAAATGCATATTCTTAGGATATTCACCCAATAAGAAAGGATATAAATGTTTCTCCTGTCACAAGACGATTCTACAATAATATGGATGTCACCTTTTTTGAACAATCTCCATATTATCCCAAACCAGCCATTTAGGGGGAGAACATAGATGAATATCAGCTTTGGGATAGTATTCCCACTCAATCATTCTCTTCATCCGAATCTCCAGTGATTTCTATAAATTCAATTCCTCAAATTCCTGAGAGAGAGTCAATTTCTCAAATTCCTAAGAGTGGGCGAATGTCTCAAACACAAACTCAGAGTAGTACTAAAAATAAGTCCCATGCCCCAAACAGTGATCTTCGTGTTTACTCTAGGAGGGAAAGAACTCAAAAGGGAATCGAGAACTGAGCATATCTTGAGCCAGTCCAAGAGTCCAACCCGAGTACAGGTCAACTCGACAATTTTCATGGTAACACCTCTGAATCTCCCATTACTGAGCTTTTCTAATACCTCTGAACCTCTTATTATTGAGTTGTCTCCTAATGTGCCTTATGATGACTTGGATTTACCAATTGCTTTGAGAAAGGGTTGTAAGGTCTTGTACAAACCACCCTTTCTACAACTTTGTTTCCTATAAGCATCTCTCTGTTAGGACCCTTGGAAATACTTTTGGAACAGATATTAGCTAATAAGGGACAAAGACGATTTGAATGGAAATTAGCCAGAAATATAGGTCTGGTTCCTTTTGTTATCGAAGCAACATAAATGAAAATACAGATAGCAGGGGAATTCGAGGTCCCTTTAGCCTCCCAAGTGATAGTCTCCAAATAGCAAATTCTTGATCCCTTTCTTCTACTTCCCTCCCCTATTTATTCTCCTTTCCCCCCTATAACTAACAAATCTCAGCCCTCCTACAGTTACACGAATCCCCTTACCATCCCGCATCCCTATGCCAAAAATACTAACCATATTGCTCACCCCGATGCTACTGATACTCCAAATTACCCTCCAGCCCCTGCGTGCCCTTCTTCCTTCTTCTGGCATAAACGAACTTGAGAGGTGGGGACCTAACACTCTCATAGAGTTATAAGGCTTTCATCAGCAATCTAGATCAGATACAGGTACCCAACTCTATTCATGAAGCTATTCAAGCACTTGAATGGAAGGCAGCTATCCTTGAAGAAATCAACGCCTTAGAGAAAAACAAGACCTGGGAACTCACAGAACTACCACTAGGGAAACAAACTATTGGGTGTAAGTGGATCTTTACAATCAAGCACAATGCAGATGGAAGTGTAGAAAGATTCAAAGTCCATCTTGTGACCAAGGGATTCACTCAAACATACGGAATTGACTATCAAGAAACCTTTGCACCTATTGTGAAGCTCAACACAATTCGTGTTCTTCTCTCTAGCAGCTAACTTGGATTGGCCCCTTCACCAATTAGATGTCAAGAATGCATTTCTCAACAGTGATCTCGAAGAAGTCTATATGGACATTCCTCCTAGAATTGAATCCCCTACTGCATCCAATAGAGTCTGCAAAGTAAAGAAATCCCTATATGGATTGAAGCGGTCCCCACATGCCTGGTTTGACAAGTTTTCCAAAGTCCTGAAGGAGAATGGGTACACTCAATGCCAAGCAGATCACAAACTCTTTGTCAGGCAATTCACCACTGGTAAAATAGTCATTCTAATTGTGTATGTAGATGATATTATTCTGACAGGCAATTCTACAACTGAAATGGATAAACTCAAGAAATTTCTAGCCAAGGAATTTGAGATCAAAGACCTAGGAAATCTCAAATATTTTCTAGGAATCGAAGTAGCCAGGACAAAGAAAGGTATTTTTGTCTCTCAGAGGAAATATGTTCTTGATCTGCTCAAGGAAACTGGAATGATGGGGTGTACACCGACTGAGGCTCCCATGGACTCCACAGTAAAGCTAGGGATCAAAGGAGATAGTGCACCTGTGGACAAAGATCGTTATTAGAGACTAGTGGGAAAACTCATTTATATATCCCATACTAGACCAGATATTGGTTTTCCAGTGAGTGTTGTAAGCCAATTCATGAACAGTCCCATTGAAGAACACATGGAAGCAGTCTATCAAATACTTAGGTATCTCAAGATGACACTAGGAAAAAGATTGTACTTCAGTACGAATCCTAACAGGAAGATTGAAGTATTTGCAGATGCTGACTGGGCAAGATCTACAGTGGATCGCAGGTCTACCACTAGGTACTGTACATTTGTGTGGGGGAATCTCGTAACTTGGCGAAGTAAGAAATAGTATGTTGTCGCTCGAAGCAATGCAAAAGCTGAATTCAATGCCATGGCTCATGGAAATTGTGAAGGAATGTGGTTAAGAAGACTACTCAATGAATTAAGATTCAACCACTGAAGCTATCAACATGTAATGTGATAATCAAGCTGCTATAAGAATTGCCAAAGATCCGGTTCACCATGACAAAACTAAACACGTGGAAATTGATCGCCATTTCATCAAAGAAAAGAAAGATATGAAGATTGTGAATCTCTTACATACACCAACCCGTCATCAAACTGCAGATGTCCTCACCAAAGCATTACCTCGAACTACATTTGAAGAAATAAGTTGCAAGCTGGGAATGATTGATACCTATCACCCAGCTTGAGAAGTGTAGAATTTCTTAGTGATTTGGCTATCGGTAATTAGGGAATAATTGGCTAATTGATTTGCCGGGTTGTACAGATTGTAAATATGGGATTTGGGTAATTAGTTGACTGATTTCCTAGTTGCCTGATTTCCTAGCTGTTTCCTTTTGTATTAGTTATTTCCTTTTATTGTCTAAACTTTATAAGGAATGTTCTCTAAGTTCTAACCCTACATATAGGAGGAGAGGGCCCCCATTTCGGTGATTTTGTGTGCAAAAGAACGGGACAATTATTTAAAACTACTCTAACTGTTGCCTCTTTGTTAGGATCCTAGGAATTCTACCGTTAAATCTAGCTGTGAGCGTAATGGAAATGGAATTGGAAAGAAGGAATCTACTTTCTCATTAACTGGAATGAACGAAGGAAATTACACGAAAAGAAATTACAGATAGTTAGGAGAATTCGAGGACCCTCTAGCCTCCAAGTCTGTTTCTCTTACAACCAAAATTCACCATGCTTCTACACTAATCCTCAGGCTATTTAAGCCCTGTTCCCCTGGCCAGCCCCTCTACTAACCGTAACATATTCCCCTCCCCCTTTCCTAATCCCGAGACACAAAATCCTAACCGAGTTGCCTTCCCAAGATTAATTCTCACAACAATTACTGCCCTACCCCTGCTTGTCATTCTTCCTCTTTCTCGCATACACAAACTTAATGGGAGGAGACCTAACATTACTCCCTTCCTCGAGTGCAACCTTGTCCTCAAGGTTGAAATCCGGGAATTGATCCCTAATCACAGACACAGGCTCTCAAGTAGCATCCCACGATGGTAGGCCTTCCCAGAGAACGAGAACTTCCTGAACATGGCGCCCCCCTACCGGGACAGTACGTGAGTCCAGCACTGCTGCCGGCGTGACGACTAACTCTAGTTCAGCTGACAATTGCTGAGGAAGTGGCTAACCCTGGAAATGCTCCCCACGAAAAGGCTTAAGCTGGGACACGTGAAATACAGGATGGATTTTGGCAGTAGCAGGCAAATCTAAGCGATAAGCCACCGGACCCAGTTTTTCCAAGACTGCGAATGGTCCGTAGAAACGAGGACTGAGCTTCTCGTTAACCTTCCGAGCGAGGGACTTCATGAAATAAGGGCGGAGTCGCAGCAAAACCAAATCGCCAGGAGCAAACTGTACCTCCCTGCGGTGTCGGTCTGCAAATAATTTCATGTGTTGCTGAGCCAAGCGAAGGTGTTCTTTAAGGGCATCTAACATCTGATTGCTCCTGTAGCTGTGTGGCAACCTCATGGATGGCCGTAGAATCATCTTGAAAACGATGGAGAGTGGGAGGGTCACGCCCATAAACTGCGCGAAAAGGAGAACATTTAATGGATGCATTATAGGTGTTGAACCAATATTCTGCCCATGGCAAAAATAGAAGCCAAGTCCTCGGTTTGTCACTCGCAAAACAGCGGAGATAGGTCTCCAAACAGCGGTTGGTTACTTCGGATTGGCCATCCGTTTGCGGATGGTACGCAGTGCTCGGCTGAAGTTTAGTGCCCTGCAATTTGAATAGTTCACGCCAAAATAAACTCATGAAGATCGAGTCGCGATCGCTAACAATCGAGCGGGGAAAACCGTGCAAGCGGACTACTTTCGCGAACAAATATCGAAGCCACCTGCTTTGCCGTGTAAGGGTGCGCTAGGGGACAGAAGTGCGCGTATTTGGAGAGGCGGTCCACTACTACCAAGACCGTGTCCACGCCCTTCGATTTCGGAAGTCTGCCAATAAAATCCATAGCTATATCCTCCCAGATTTGCTGAGGTATCGGAAGGGGCTGTAAAAGACCGGCCGGCGAAAGTGCTTCAGTTTTGGATTGCTGACACTTCTCACAACTGGAAACGTAATCCCGGATCACTTGCTTCATGCCTTTCTAGAAAAAATTTGCCGAGATTCGTTTAGAGGTGCGTAAAAACCCCGAGTGCCCCCCTAAGACCGAATTGTGAAAATCATGTAACACCTGGGGAATCCAAGAAGGAGGCAGTACTAACCTGTTCCGAAACCAAAGTAAGCTATTGCGGAGGTCATAACCCTCACTTGCTGGACGTCCCTAGTTCAAATTGCGGATGATGTCCATACAACCTGGGTCTGTGAGTTGCCCTCGTCGGAGGTCCGTCATGTTAAACTGGCGAGAGATGGACAGGGCCGCAAATTCCACCGGAGAGGCTTCCTCCCTACGCGAAAGGGCATCAGCGACCTTGTTTGCTGCACCCGGTTTGTACTGGACTTCAAAATCGTATCCAAGGAGTTTTGTTATTAAACGCAGTTGTTCCGGCGGTAAAATCCGTTGATCCAAGAGGAATTTAAGACTCCTCTGATCGGCACGAACGAGAAAATGCCGCCCCAAGAGATAATGTCTCCACTTTTGAACGGCCAGCACGATCGCGAGGAGTTCCCGCTCATAAACCGACTTCAGACGGGAGGTCGCTGAAAGCATCTTGCTAAGTAAGCAATCGGCCTGCCCTCTTGCATCAAAACCGCGCCTACCCCACTGCCCAAGGCGTCGGTTTCGAGGACGAACAATTTAGTAAAGTCCGGCATAGCCAGGACCGGAAGTTCCGTCATCGCACCTTTGAGTTGACGGAAAGCTTCCTCAACTGCGGAATTCCAGCTGAAAACGCCCTTCCTGAGCAAAATCAGTAAGGGGCCGGGCGATGGAACCGTACCCCCAAACAAAGCGTCTATAATAGCCCGTGAGGCCGAGGAAACCCCGTAGCTCGCGAACATTTCGTGGAGTAGGCCATGACAGCATCACGCTGACCTTGGACTGATCTGCGGCCACACCCGAGAGAACGTGCCCCAGGTAGTGTACCTGTTCTTGTCCAAAAACGCATTTGTTGAAATTAGCAAATAAAGCCTCTCTCCGCAGCACCTCCAACACCTGCCTCAAGTGCAGGAAATGATCCTCCCACAACCTGCTGTACACCAAAATGTCATAAAAAAAAAACTAACAAATTTGCGTAAAAACGGACGAAATACCGAGTTCATAAGCGATTGGAACGTGGCAGGGGCATTAGTAAGGCCGAAGGGCATGACGAGGAACTCGTAATGCCCCTCATGCGTCCGAAAAGCCGTTTTCTCCACATCGCTCTCACGAACCCTGATTTGGTGGTAGCCCGACTTCAAATCCAGCTTAGAAAACACCCTTGCCCCGTGTAACTCATCAACCAGCTCATCAATTATAGGGATGGGAAACTTGTCGGGGATTGTCAATTGGTTCAGCGCTCGGTAGTCGACACAGAAGCGCCAGCTGCCGTCTTTCTTGCGGACTAGTAGTACCGGGCTTGCATAAGGGCTGATGCTCGGTCGAATGATGCCTGAGGCCATCATATCCGTGACCAGCCTCTCTATTTCAGCCTTCTGAACCTGCGGGTATCTGTAGGGCCGGATGTTGGGTGGTGACACGCCATCCCGAAGGACGATGCAGTGCGCTCTTGTTCTTTGTGGCGGTAATCCCTCCGGCATACTAAATACGGATTGGAACTCCCGGACGAGGTGCTCGCATCCTGCCGGCAGTGGCTGTACATCTCCCTCAATGGCTCCGTCCTGTGTTGTTCTGATTTCCAGGAGCACCCCAACACCCGAATGGTTCCATAGCCGTGTCAGGGAACGCAGGCTAACCGGCGAATAACACAAGGAAGGATCCCCTGTCCAACAAATCCACTCCGAGCCCTGCTGGAAGTGCATGGTAAATTTATCCCAGTCTGCACGGACTTCCCCTAAGGTTCTTAACCAAGAAATGCCCAACACCAAATCAGCACTTCCCAATTCAAAAGGAAAAAAGTCTTCAATAACCAAGTGTCCCTGTACGAGAACCTGGACCCCTCGGCATACACCGCTCTGCCGGAAACTCATCCCATTTCCTACCTCTATCTTGTGTCGAGCGGACAGATGGCCAAACTGTTCACCAGATCAGCGGATATGAAACTGTGGGAAGCCCCACTATCGACCAAGAGTATCACCTCCCGTTCCCCCAAAGTCCCTTTGAGTTTCATGGTTTTTGCCATTGCCATACCTTTGAGGGAGTTAAGAGAGAGCCCTAAAACCTCCTCTGGCGAATCTCCGATGGCTTGGGTCTGCTCCTCCGTGATCTCCTGGCCCTCTTCTTCACTAACCTCGTCCTCGCCCACTGCCAGGAGAACTTGCAATTGCCGATTCCTACACCTGTGACCGGGGCTGAATTTCTCGTCACATTTGAAGCATAACCCATGAGCTCGCCGCTGCTGGACCTCGTCGTACGATAGTCGCCTATAATTGGATCCGCCTCCCATCGCCGAACCCGGAGCAGGTGGGGTCTCGCGATTCCGATTAGGGAGCCCTAGGTCTCTAGGAGTTTGGGATCGAAGGAAGCTCTTGTTTCTATCTGTGGTAACATTTGGCGGAGTCGGGTTTGGGTTACTAAACCCGAATCTGCCGCCCCACTCTACCCGGTTATTTCGCCCCGCCCGGGATTTGCGGATCCGATCCACCGCATCCAAACGGTCTTCAGCTTGTTGGGCCAGATCCATGGCCTCGTTCAAGTTCATGGGCCTGTGCATCTTGACCTCAACCCGTATATCCTCCCTCAGTCCGTTCAGGAAGGCACCTCTGAAGAAACTCTCGGGTATGCCTCTCATCGTGGCCGCCAAGGACTCAAACTCTTCTCTGAAGTCTGTCACCGTCCCCCCTTGCCGGAGAGCCATCATCCTCTCAGTAGGGTCCCCTCCCTCGAGCGGCCGAAACAGTGGAGGATCGCTTCCCTGAGGTCTCCCCAACCCCTGAATGGCTCTTAAGCGTCCAACCATTGATACCAACCCAAAGCCCTTCCTTCCATGCAGACCGACGCCGCCATCACCTTTTCTCCTTCGTCGATGTCGTTGATGGTGAAGTACCGTTCAGCACGGAAGATCCACCCGTGAGGATCATCTCCATGAAATAGCGGGAGTTCAAGTTTCTTACCTCGATGCTCGGTTCGCACGCGGGGTCTTTCTGGAGACCGATAGCGGTGATGGCCATCCCTCCCTCTCGCCGGGTTTCTCCGCGGAGGACTTGGATCTGCACGTACCGGACGGCCCGGTTCGCGCCGGGGTGGAGTCTGGTCATCCTGGATACCACCAAGAGGTGAGTAATCCTCCCTGAGCCTTCTTGGAGGTGAGCGTTGGGGACGAGCTTGTCTGATCATTGGCTCCTCGAGTCGATGGATCGCGCCTTGAATTCCGTCCACCTTGGCTTCCATCGTGGCGACCACCACCTGCACCTCGCCAAGCCGCAATCCCACCGTCGCCACATCTTCCTGCAATTTTGGCACTGGATCCACCAAGGTTTCGAAGGTCTGCAACGTATCCTGGAAGCTGTTCAGTCTCCTCTCCATTTGTCCCAAACGATCTTGCTGGTTTGCCATGGATCGTAGAGCTCTGATACCAAATTGTTAGGATCCTAGGAATTCTACCGTTAAATCTAAGCTGTGAGCGTAATGGAAATGGAATTGGAAAGAAGGAATCTACTTTCTCATTAACTGGAATGAACGAAGGAAATTACACGAAAAGAAATTACAAATAGTGAGGAGAATTCGAGGACCCTTTAGCCTCCAAGTTTGTTTCTCTTACAACCAAAATTCACCATGCTTCTACACTAATCCTCAGGCTATTTAAGCCCTCCCCTGGCCAGCCCCTCTACTAACCGTAACATATTCCCCTCCCCCTTTCCTAATCCCGAGACACAAAATCCTAACCGAGTTGCCTTCCCAAGATTAATTCTCACAACAATTACTGCCCTACCCCTGCTTGTCATTCTTCCTCTTTCTCGCATACACAAACTTAATGGGAGGAGACCTAACA
>NW_010357388.1:58484-88929 GCF_000414095.1 Morus notabilis
TTTAAATTTTTTTTTTTTTTTTTTTTTTTTTTTTTTCATAATCATTCAGATTTAAAAGTTGTAAAACTAAATTTTTATTTTTAAAATAATAAAAAAATGTAAAAATTGCAATGATTACATGAAAAAGTAAACATTACAACAAATAGTAATAAAATGTTATTTCCCATATGCTATATTTATTGGGAAATTTACTACAAAATATAGTATATGAGAAATTCAGCACAACAAATAGTATTGTAGTGGAGAGAATTTTTTCCACTCAAATACCAAATTTACAACTAACACATCAATTATAGCATTGCATTGAAGATATCAATAAAAGTCTCTAATTATATTAAATTTGTTTTAAATGATTATTTTCTTAAAAGTTTAAGAATCAATATTTACTTGATTGAAAACTAATAAATTATCTATGAATTGAGAAAATAATTTGTTAGTGTTGGGAATAATATCCTTAAAGCATGAGATGCAATGGGATATTTATTATTTATTTAATAAAAAAGTTTATTTATTATTTTATGTGTATATATTATTGAGTATTTATGAATATCATTTAAAATTCTGTAATTATTTATGTGACCTTATACATCTGCTATGCTATGATGTATACACGGCAAGATATTATTTGTGAATATATTATTGAGAAATCTCATGTATGCTATGATGTATACACGGCAAGATATCTGCTATGTAGTGTGAGTGGTCAGTTATTATTAGTCGAATCCAAGATTTGATCATTGGGCTGCGGTGAAGTGCGCTCTCAATTATTTAAGGAGAATGAAAAATTATATGTTAGTGTATTCCAGAGAAGATTTGTCTCTTACCGGACACAGATTCTAATTTCTAATCGGATAGAGACGTTCGACGGTCGATGTATAGATATGTGTTCACTCTTAATGAATGAGCCATGGTATGGAGACATGTAAAGTAAAAGTGTGTGCTGACTCTACCATGAAAGCTAAGTATGTTGCAGTTTGTGAAGCCGCAAAGAAAGCTACCTAACTCTAGAAGTTCTTAACTGATCTAGAAGTAGTTTTGGGTATGGATCAATTAATTACGCTTGACTATGATAACAATATAGCAGTAGTTAATTCGAAAGAACCAATAAGTCATAAGAGTGCTGAACATATAGAATAAAAATATCATCTGATCAGAGACATAGTCCAGAGAGATGATGTAACAGTTCTAAAGATCGCATAGGAGAACAACCTTGCTGACCTGTTCACGAAGACATTACCACTAAATGTGTTTGATAGGCACTTAGAAAGATTTGGGATTAGAAACATGTCACACCTGCTTTAGAACAATTAGGAGATTGTTTGGAATAGTGTCTAAAAGTATAAGATGTAATAGGATATTTATTATTTATTTAATAAACGAGTTTATTCCTTATTTTATATGTAAATATTCTCGAATATTTTATGAATACAATTAAAATTCCATGATTATTTATATGACCTTAAATATTGTGTATAAAAGTTATATACGGATGATAATATTTAAAGATAATAATCAGAACTTGATCATAATGAATTAATTAAAGTTTCAAAATCTTTAATTAAAACATTCCTAATACATGTCATTTCCATTATTGGAATGATGTTATCCACATTGTTAATAGAGAGATATTGAATGAGTGTATTACATATAATGTGATTATGTGGAACAAGAACATAAACACATTTTGGATTTCTGATAATTTCTGTAAGTATAGAAATTTAAATTGAATCTACTGATGGTCAATGTATAGAATGATCTTAATTCTGAGTTATAAGTAGACTCATATTTATAGATTTGTGCCTTTTGACTTACTTGGTATGGATTTTGAGATTCTAAATCATATTACTTGTATCTTGAAAACATTATGAAATAGGTAACCGGGAATGCTAATATACGAGATAGAATCCATTCCTTCTTGAATTGAGAAGTAGATAAATAATTCTCTTGAGAGTTGATTCGGTACTTGAATAAGTAACGAGCTCGTATTCATGAATTTATTTTATGAATAGACTATTCATTTAAGAATCAATAGTATTCAAAAATGTAGTGTTGGAATAACAATAATGAGTTAAGCAACGGAATTCTAAAATTTTAAACAATAACAAAGCCAACCAAACACATATTCATGATGTTATATGATATAAATACAAAATGTCTAATCATACTTTTAGAGATTATGGAAACAACACATCTGATAGATCAAGGCGTTCCAAATAGTAACTATTGGTTTCTGAATTGAATTTAGATGCAGAATCGTGATAGTAGCAGATCGTGTATAACAAAAATTTTCATAAACCTTTTGAGATACTCTATAGATTATATTAATTTATGTGTGAATAAATTAATCGCATTAATTTATTTAATAAGAACTCAATTAGGAATTAAACCTAACAGCCGATTAGGATGATAACTAGAGTTCTTTGACCTCAAACGTTCCTTGCTCCAAAGCTAATTTAGAAAACCAAAGTCTTTCACGTTAATTCCTAGAATCTACGAAGACGTGTGTGTGGGCACACCTAAGACAAAATAGGATTAGCAATAAAACACTTGAATTTTCATGAACACCAACGCATACACGACGTGAAATTTTTGGAGAAAATTTTTCCTTTCTCACTCTACAAATATTCGGCCAAGGTGGTTTTTGAGAGAGAAAAATTGTGTCTCATAATTTTCTATAATTCTCTTATTTATAGAGTAGTAGTCAAACTCTTAGAAAGAATCTAATCTTTATCTCTAAGATAAAGCTTATCAATTATCTCCATTTGAATTTGGAACAAAATTTCTCATTCATTTATCCTTTATGGCCTGCCACATTGGGGATCCTTATCCCTGTGGTAGGCACCAAACACAGATAGGGAAGGAAGAAAAAATCATTCTTTATCCTGCAGTTTAATTTTGACTCAAATTGAAATTCTAATTTAAGTCAAACTTAAATCAATTGAATTTTAAATTGAAAAAACTTATCAAATAAGTTTAAACTGAATAATTCCACAAGTGTTCATACGGTGCCTTGCATTCACACTATGTGAACACCTTCACATAAGTGATCTAAAATTCAAATTTAAATTTAAATAATCACATTATTTAATTTTATAATTAATTCTCAATTAATTATCCTTGAGTATTTTATTTTAGAATTCCGCAATTCTAAAATTTCCATTTTGTTCTTTGTGTCTTGTCGAATTACAAAGACAATGCGGTGACTAATGAACCTATAATTCCGAGTTCCAATAAAATTAATAATAAATCAAATACTTTAATTAATTAATTAATTCTATTAATTCTAATAGTTACTCCACTATAAACTTGGAATTGCACTCTTGTAATTATAAACATAAATTACTTCTAAACTGTGAAGTATCCATTTGATATAGTCATTCCATATAGATCAATCCTCCATAAATAATTCATAATTAGAGCTAGGTGAAATCCGTTAACCTCTCTAATTATATCTTTATCCTTGAGTACTATTGATTCTCTAATGGACAGTGATTCTCTAATGGACAGTGATTCATAAAACACATTCATGAACCATAACGCTCTTACTAATCCAAATACCGAATCAACACTGCAAGGAAATTATTTATCTACTTCTTTCTCAAGAAGGAATGGATTTCATCTCGTATAATAATACTCTAGGCTACCTACTTTATCATGTCTCCAAAGTATAAGGAATAGGATTCAAGACCTTAAAATTCGTACTGTGTAAATCAAAAGACATAAATCCATAAATAGGAGTCTGCTAAGAACTCATGATTAAGATTATTCTATATATGACCATCGGTAGACTCAATTAGAATTTCTATACTTAACGAAAATTATCAAAAATTCATATTGTGTCTATGTCCCTGTACCACATAATCTCATTATGCATAACACACTCATTCAATATCTCACCATATTAACAGTGTGGATAACACCGTTCCATTCTAAATGGGAATGACATGTATTAGTAATGTTTTAATTAAAGATTCTAAACTTTAATTAAATTCATTACGAACATCATTTTTTTATTATTATCCTTAAACATTATCCTATTGCATATAACACTTATATACAATGTTTAAGGTCACATAAATAATCATGAAATTTTAATTTGATATTCATTAATATATACACATAAAATGATTAATAAACTCTTTTATTAAATAAATAATAAATATCATATTATATCTCATGCTTCTATGATACTATTCCCAACAGCAACTAGAAGAGCCTTAACCAGCTGGTCTTATTTATTATTCTCATTTCCACGATCCGAGTGCGAGTGGGCACACGTTGTTCAAGCTCCCCTTAATATCTTGAACTCTTTCAACCACAAGAGAGCCAAAGGAAAAATTGATCTTGATAATTGATCAGTTTTTCCTTTTAGGAATCCTTACTAATAGTCTCAAAAAGTCTCTCAAATGATCTAATGAATAGTGGGACTTATCAAGCTATTTATAGAGTTTAAGAACTCATATTCCCGCAACAATTAGGTTTTCTAAAGTCAAAATGGCATAAAAATCGCATTAAGTCGATTTTGCCATGTTAGCAGTTATGACCGGTCGACTGGTCCACTGTAGTATAAAACCATTGGTCGACAGGTCCCAACATGAAAAATCTCCATGTTGATTTAAACTGTTCTGAAAACTTGTTTTCTAAGCTTATTCAATACGGGAAACTTGTATGGAGCTTCAATTTTAATTTAAGTAACCCAATGTAGAAGTTACCTAACTAAAACAATCATATAATAACTTTCTCATATCAAATAAAACTCAAAAGAATAATTTAATAAATTTATCTATAATTAATTTAACAATTAATTCACCCGATAAGTTACTTATGAATTAATCACTGATCTCACATTTGACTTTGACCCTTTAGTGGAAATAACATAAGTTACCAATATATAGGAAATATGTCATATTGTTATAGGAAAGTATATGAGACTTGATGGACATATATATATCAAGCTTTTATAATCACGATAGTACTAGTTCATGACAAGTTCATTACAGGATTATAAACTCTAGTGATATTCCACTAAAAGCCTAGAGTTGCACTCTTGATCTATATAGCATATTTATAAAGCTCCGAATAGTTCCGGTCCATGACTCATTATATTGTGTATCATCGCTATAGGATATCAATAATCAACTGAAGGTCAAGTTCTGTTTTATCTTCCTAATTATATTTATCTCGTGTCCATTACCACTCCATCAGAAAATTCATTATTCGTACCAATATAAATAATAAACCATTAGATAACAAAAAGTAGTAGAATGGCTGAGCACTCATATTTTTCAATCCATGGATAATGCTATAAGAAGATATCATTGACTCTTTATAGGAGTTATCGATTCCCTATCTATGAATAATAAATCTACGCACACAAGAGTCATACCCACGACGTACTAGTAACCGTACCTTTACATAATATTAGGATGTCTCCTTTTGACACATCAAAGGATATAAATTGAGCATACGGGTTTATTATTCATCTCAGGATTAAGATGATCACATATAATTCGTCAAAAGTGAATTATTTTCTTTAAACATAATTATTAATTAAAACAATTTAACTTTCGTTCGATCCAATATAGATTTCACCACTAGGTACTATATTAATGTCTCTACCTATGGAGCCCCACCCCTGATGACCAAGACAAGTCATCTCCATTAAGAAGTAGATAACATAACAATATTAACATGAATGAAGCTCCCAACTTCATTAGCTCGATTACGAATCTTATAATTTAGACTATCATCTTTAGATTCATGTATTATTCATGATCTTCTCATTACATGACTGATCGAAAGACTTAGATCGACAGTTTCAAACTTATAGTCTACTTATCATACGTTCAACTACTATGGACATAAAGAAGACATTACATAGATATATGAAATAAATTTATCTTTATTAATAGTCAAAACATCTCAAAAACATTTTTACATTTATTCCTAAGGGCATAAACAATAACATAAAGATGTAATTTGAGAGGTTAACGGATTTTCCCTTGCTCTAATTATGAATAAATTATGGAGGATTGATCTATATGTAATGACTGTGGTAAATGGAAACTTCGAGTATTGGAAGTGAATTACATTTATAATTACGAGAGTGCAATTCCAAGTTTATAGTGAAATAACTTTTGAAGTTGATAAAACTAATCAGTTAATTAAAGAGTTTATAAGTTCATGAGTTCTCGCATCGTCATTGTAATTCTACAAGACACTAAGAATAAAATGAGAATTTAGAATTATGGAATTCTAAATAAAACACTCAAAAATAATTATTTGAGAATTAATTGGATATTAAATAAATTCTAAATAAAACACTTAAAAATAATTAATTGAGAATTAATTGGATATTGAATAATGTGATTATTTAATTTGAATTTTAGAACACACATTTGGTGGGACCACCATGTGCCACACGCCCATATGAGAAGGAATCCCTCTGAGATTCACTTGCTTGCTCTCTAAGTTATACAGTTAAATTCAAATATGTTTAAAGTTTGACTTTAACTAGAATTTGAATTCAAATCAAAATTAGTCAGCAACATAAAGGAAAATTTCTTCTCCTTCCCTTATCAGTGTGTGACGCCAACCACAGGAGATTTATCCCTGTGGTGGCCGGCCTTGACAGTGTGGGAGAGGGAGAATTTTGTTTCAAAATAAATTTAAAATGGGAGATAATTTTATAGCTTTATCTTGGAGATAAAGATTAGATTTCCACTGGGACACTAATAGCAACTCTATAAATATGAGGCAATAGAAAAATGGAGAACACAAATTTTGCTTTAATATTCTAGTAGGTGGCCGTTTTTATAGAGTGAGGAAAAGAGAAGAAAAGTTCTTCATGCCAGTTCCATGTCGTTAATGAGTTGGTGTTCGTGAAAGACTTTGAGTGTTTTGAGTGATTAACCTGTTTTATTTCAGGTGTGTCTACACACATGTTCTTCATAGATTTAAGGAATTGACGAGAAATATTCAGGTATTCCAAGAACGCTCAAAGCAAGGATTGTTCGTGGTCAAAGAATTGAAGTTATCAGCATAATTGGTCACTACGTATAAATCTCGATTATAACTGTTTAGTATAAATTAATATATTTTGTAGAGTGTTTGAAAAAGTTTTATGAAAATTTTTTGTTATACATGATCCGTTGATACACGCTTCTGCATTTGAAATCGTTTCAGAAATCATCAATTAGACCATCTTTAATGCAAATGCTAATGTTAATTGTATATTTAACATTAAAAATTATAATATGGTATGTTATTTTTATTTTTGTTCCAATGCATAATGCTATTTGAAATGCTAAATTTACTTTTTTCCATAATCATTGAGCTTTAAAAGTTGTAAAAATAAACTTTTATTTTTAAAATAATTAAAAATGCAAGAGTTGCAATGATTACATGAAATAGTAAATATTTCAACCAATGACAATCACATGCCAAATTTCACATATGCCATACTTGGTGGGAAATTTACTACAAATTATAGTATATAAAAATTTTGGTACAACAAATATCATTGTATTAGAGAGTGTTTTTTACACTCAAATGTTAAATTTGCAATTGGCACATCAATTGTAGCTTTACATTAGAGATGCTCTAACATACTTAATTTATGGTAGTTAATTATTTAATATTTTTAATTTGGTAAATTTTAGAGAACTAACAATCTAATCTAATCTAATATATCAATACATAAAAGAATCAAAGCTTTTTTCTGTGGGGTTCCCACGTGGCTGCCCTCCACTTATCTCCCTGTGTTTTTACTTCTTTATCTTTATATTTTTGTTATTTTTTTACATTTTAATTTTTGGTGTGTTTTTTAAAAATATAGTGTTCCTCACATTACTCTTATAAGTGTAATTTTTCACACGTGTTCCTATTTTATTTTTGATTGGTTATAATAACTCTTTTCAAATGTGTCTCTGCTCAATTTTATTTTGTCAATTGTTATCTTTACACATATTTCTTTTTTAAATAAATTTAAAAATCCTTAAATAGTTGTATAAATTAATTTCTCATTATTCAGTAAACAACAAACATTTCAAGTGTCTCCAACACGGTAATACGTGCATAACACGTTACAAAGCTAGTATCTAACATCTAACAATACATAAAATAGCCAAAGTTATTCTCTATAGGGCTGTCATGTGGAGCCTCTCCATTTATCTCTTTTTTCCTTTTTTATTTACCTTTTATCTTTAATTTTTATGAATTTTTTACATTTTATTTTTTTTTGTGTTTTTAAAAATATACGTTTCTCACTTTATTCTTATGTGAATAATTTTTTTCGCATGTATTCTTATTTTATTTTTAGCCAGTTAAAATAATTTTATTTAAATGTGTCCCTACTTAATTTTTTTGTCAATTGTTATCATTACACATATTTTTTAAAATAAATTTAAAAATCCTTAAATAGTTGTATAAATAAAATTCTCATTATTCAGTAAATAATAAATTACTATGTTGTCTTTAAACAGCAACACGTGCGGAGTACGTTCCTAAACTAGTCTCTTTATACTTAAAAGAGTCAAATTCTCTTCTCACGTGGCGGCATGCGAGAAGAGAGCCTTTGGCTTTCTCTTTTTATTACTCATTTTTTTGTTTTCTTATTTTCTTATTTTTATTTAACTTTCTTTTTGTGTTTTTCTTTTTTTAGGACTTTTTTTAATAGGACTTTTTTATCGTTATGGTTAGATACTATCAAAATAAAAAATACCTTTTTAATACTTATTTTTTATTTCTTTTGTTTTTCCAAACTGAGCATACACGCGGAGCTCATATTTATAATTAGTACATAAATGAGTTAAAGCTCTTTTTTATGGACAGTCCCTACACTTACCTTTTTTTAAACTTTTTTATCTTTATTTTTTTGTGAATTTTTTTTTACATTTAACTTTTTGTGTGTTTTTTTTTAAAATATATTGTTTTCTACTTTAATCCTATGAGAGTAATTTTTTACATGTGTTTCTATTTTATTTTTAATTAGTTAAAATAATTTTTTTAAATGCGTTGTTGCTTAATTTTTTTTATCAAGTTTGATCTTTACACGTATTTTTTTTAAATGAATTTAAAATTTTTTGAATAATTATATAATTAAATTTCTCATTATTTAATAAATAATAAATTTAAGTCTCGTTCAGTTCGTTAATTTAAGTTAAAATGTAACTTTAATTATAATAAAAAATTAAATATAATTTTTTATAAAAATTTTTAATTATAATAAATGATAGTGTCTTTAATACGGCTGCGCAGGCTACAACACTCGTAGAGAGTTAACAAAGGAATATCCACCGTAATTTTCGAAAAACAAAAAAAACAAAAGAAACGTAGGAAGTCGAGAAGCTTCGGGTTAGCCCACCATATGAGAATATTCCCACGAAATCTGGCCAAAAGTCCCAACACTTTGACCCTCGACCCTCGACCCACGACCCTCGACCACTGAAACAAACGGTCCAGATGAAGACAGACCCCATTTCATTTACCCATTACTCTCCCCCCACTATCTTCTTTTTCTTCTTCATCTTCACTGTTAACGGAACTGAAAAGCGAAAGCATTGCCTGCCGCTTAATAAAACTAATCCTTATTTCCACTCCCTTTTCCTATATTGCAACACTCCTCTCTCTTTGAGCTTTCGCCCATAGCCATGGCCGCTCTCAGCACTCCGTCGTTGCAGGCCTCGCTCCAGCCGTTTCAATCGCGTCTTCTGCCGAGCTACCCCAGGGCGTTTCGCGTTTCGTTCTCAGAGAGAAACGGCAGCATACCCTCTCGCGCTCTCAGCTGCCTGCGGTTCTCTCGCTCGCCGTCCCTGCCGTTCGTGAAGTTCGCACCTTTTGCTTCCCGCGGAGAAACTGAAGCTACTGAGACCGAAGAAATTCTGGAACAACCTTATGCCGAGGTATTATTTCTCTCTGTTTTTTTTCCCCTAAATGTCTAAAAAGGTTTTATTTTCTCATCGAAGCTCTGTTTGGTTGCTAGAAAATACGTGCGAAATGAATATGATGAGACGTCTAGTTGATTTAAGTAAACATGGGAAATTATCTCTGGCTTTCTTTATTGGCGCACAAAATGTGAAAGGATTATTTACATAAATGCCTACTTGTTTTAAAGTGCCCCGATCTTTAAAACAGTTCAAAATACTCCGATCTATAAAAAATAGATTAATTGCTCCTTCCGTCTAATTCCTTTCAAACAGACTTTTGACAGGACAGTGATTAAAACTTAATTAAAAGTGTTAAACTTTAATTAAATCAATAATAATGACCATTTTATTAAAAAAATAAAAATTAAGAAAATGGAGAATTTAACCAAAACCCTCTGCAAAGATCTGTACAACCCTCTAAAATAAAATTTAACAAGAATTGATATCTCAATAATGGTCTGGTGCTTGAGCTTATGCAAAACTATGTTCATCTTTGAGCAAATGTCAAAAAAAATCCCAGAAATTATCCTATGTATAACAAAAAGGTTCCATTTTTCTCCTTTTTGCTTCTGTGAATGACCACAAATTAGACAAAGAGACGTCTAACATCTCCACAAGGCACTAAAGCTACTTCTTGACGTCGCTGAAACAAAAGAAAGGGACTTCTTAACAAGTATTGATATCTCAATAATGGTCTGGTTCTTGTCGTTTGTTTTAGCTTGCTAATTTAGTTTTGTTTTATTACTGGTTTATCGTTTATTTAGTGGTGTCATTTCTAAGTGGACTATAAATAACCACTAAGCTATTGTATTAAAGAAACTTGAATATTTTGATAATTGAATTAGAGTTGAGTTTCCTCTTCAATTTGGAGTTTTTCCTTTGTGGGATTTTTTTAGGTGGATTCAGGAATCTTTCATCCGGATTAGGCCGGTAAAAGTCCTGTTCTATCCAATCCGCTGCGTCAGTTGGTGTTGACGGTGTTTTTCCGACAACTCTTGATTACCTTTCCAAAAACACTCACCGTTCAATCAAAGATAAAAACTGAAAAATAATGTAAAGGAGACAACAATTTTATAGTGGTTCGGCAATAATTCTTTACCTAATCCACTTGTGCATGCACTAATATTTCAGTCGGTTACAGATGCTCTCCCTTCTTACAACGAAAATGGTGTCTAACCCCTCTCTGGGTTTTATTGGCTCTATTTATAGGCCTTTACATGTGAACGTGTATTCTCCGTTCCCAAGGAGGAAGCCATCCTCTGTCCTCGGTAATCGTGAGAGTAGGTGGGTTTTCATGATGACTATCCCGGAGAATGCGGCTGATCCTTCCTATCTGCCGCCTGATTTCCTGACTCCTGCAGTAGCAGTCAGATAAATACTTCTCTTTTCGAGTTGACAAGACCGCTGCTGGATTTGACTGGACGGCTTCCGGTCTGATCCAACACCTTGACTCCTCGACCCAGAGGCTTCAAAGGGCTTTTAGCATACTTCTCGACTTCAACGGCACAAAGGCCTTGAGAGGACCTTGAGCACTTCTCGACTCCAACACCTTGACTCCTCGACCCAGAGGCTTCAAAGGGCTTTTAGCATACTTCTCGACTTCAACGGCACAAAGGCCTTGAGAGGACCTTAAGCACTTCTCGACTCCAAGAGCGCTCCTCAACCTAGAGACATCTCTCTAACTGTTAGTTCTCGACATCAGTGATTTGTTCTGACTTTCGGAGCTCTCGACGCGTACAACAAAAGTGGGTGGCTTGAATGGTCGACCATGGTGTAACAGTTGGCATTAGAGCTCTCGGTTTTTTCTTGGGATTCGATGCCATGATCGGTGATTGGAGTTACTTCGACGCCGATGAGTGTGAAGTTTGGAGAAGCGAGTCTTGTCGGTGGTGCCCACCAACAGCTGCCTTCTCCACCGCCTTCTCCACCACCATCTCACCATCTTCTACCCCCACTGCACCATCACCATCACTACCTTTCCCAGCACTACGACCAAACCAACCTCCACACCCAAATCGGGTATTGTTCACCTCCACCACCTCCATCAGTTTCACCCAACCACCACCACCATGACCCTTTCCACCACCGCCATCAATACAAGCCTTTATCGACACACAAACCCAGAACCACCAATGACCACACGAATATGGAATCATCACAATCACCAAACAAATCGCCACCATCAACACAAAATCACCATCGGAGGGAACAATGGCCTCAACCACAGATTTACGGTGAACCCAGAACTAATGGATCTTACGGCGACATTTCTCTTGATCTCAGCGTCGCCGCCGACGAAGAAACATGGGATTTTAGTGAACTCAGATGATTTCGCCAATCGGCATACACGGATCTCCGAGTTCCACGACCTACGACATCGCTATTGTTCCCTTTCCAGTCACCATCGAAGTGTACCAATGAAAATCTTAGACAACTTCGTCCTTCGAACGACCAAAAATTCGGTCTTCGTCGCGGCGAATATCGCGTCCATCTTTGGTTATTTGGAAAGCCCATCGCTGAAGGAGAAAACACCCGTCACTGAGGCGAAGTTCGCGCTCAACTCTGCTCGCGCTCATTGCCTTCGTCACGATTTGCAAGTGTGTTAGCCAGAGATGAATCCGACTTCGTGAAGAAGCGGTTGTTTGAGATCCGATCCTAAGTCTAGAACTCCGACGAGAAGGTTCTGAAGTTGAACGTTGCATGGTGGGCGACAAGGGGAAGCCAACTATGACGGTGGTGCAGGTGCTCAGATTTATTCATGGCCGCCGCCTCCGACGTGTGAGCCAATTCCATTTTCGCTAGTTGAAGTGTTCAAAGAAGCAGCCCTAGCCCATGAGCAAATGGGCCTAAATGAAACTTACTAGCCCAGCAAGCAAATTAGCTCACAAGAGATTATTAATCCAAATAGACAACTTGAGCTAAATGAGATTAATAAGTCCAACAAATTAATGGCTGAAAAGATGACTTCCAATTCGCACAAAGAAGAAAACAAACGACCAAATTTGCTTAAAGGAGACGACAACACCATCTCTTCACGGGCACCGAATATCAGGTAAAAAGTCAACCCAACAATAGTTGTTTTAGCTCACAAATTGAAGAGAATTTGACTCAAAAAGAAAGTGTTTCTTTGGAGATTCCATATTTTGATGGTAAATGTGACCCTATAGATGATTTCTTGATTGGATGCAGATTGTGGATTATTATTTTGATCATATGGATGTGGAAGAAGGAAAACAAGTTAAATTGGTGGTTTCTAAATTAAAGGGCCGTGCTCAAGCTCGTTGGAGTCGATTAGTCCACCAAAGAGAAAAAGAGAGCAAGAATCCGGTGCAAATTGGACAATGATGAAACATGTGAGCAATTGTTTCCAACTCCCGTTGATCCAATTTTATTCCAACTGTCGAATTAGGAAAGTTAGATTAGGATAACTTCCTATGATTGTTATCTAGTTAGGAGTATTTGTTTTTTAAATAAAGAGATAAGCAGATATCTGAAATCTCTATTTGATTTAGTTAGTGTTTATCTCTTAGGTTAAGGGATTTATCTATTACTAGAATTATGGGATTCAATGACAGCGTTGTTGTCATGCCTACCTATAAAACCTAGTAGCCGGTCATTAATCATTAGAATAAGAAAAATATATTTTTCTCTCCGAAAACTACATGGTATCAAAGCCTAGAGTTTCTTTCTACGTTAAACCCTAATGGCTAAAACAACCATGATTGGAGCAAGCAAGGCATCTTTCTCGAGAGTCACAGTAGAGAGCGTGCAATCCAAGACCACTGTCATAAACAGTGGTATGGATCTTTCCCCATCGATTTCTTTCCTTCAAATTACTGTTCACAAATTGAATGGTAAAAATTACCTAGAGTGGGCTTAGTCCGTAAAGCTTGCAATTGATGGCAGAGGCAAACACGGGCACCTGACTGGAGAAGTAAGCAAACTAGCAGCGGACGACGCTAACCTGAAAACATGGTGATCGGAGAATTCACTGGTAATTGCGTGGCTTATCAACTCGATGGAGCCAGCAATTGGAAAACCACATCTTTTTTTACCTACTGCCAAAGACGTCTGGGAAGCAGTGCGTGATATGTACTCGGATTTGGAAAACTCCTCACAAATCTTCGATTTAAAATTGAAGCTATGGCGATCAAGACAAGGAGATCGGGATGTTACATCATACTACAATGAGATGGTGACATTATGGCAAGAGTTAGACTTGTGCTATGAAGATGAATGGGACTGCCCAATTGATAGTCCGCGACACAAAAAAAGAGAGTGATCGAGTTTTTATGTTCTTAGCAGGACTTAATTAGGACTTGGACGAGGTAAGAGGAAGGGTGCTGGGCAGAAAGCCTTTACCATCCATCAGAGAGGTATTCTCGGAAGTTAGGAGGGAGGAGGCTAGGCGAAAGGTGATGTTGACTAATCAAGAACTGAGGCCCAACCTGGAAGCAGAAAGCTTGGCGTTGACCTCTAGAGGACCTGATTCAGATGGAGAAAAGAAGAAAAAACCATGGTGTGATCACTGTAGAAAACCATGGCATACAAAAGAGACATGTTGGAAACTCCATGGCAAGCCCCAGAATTTCAAGAAGAATGCAGGTGATAGCAAGGCAATCCCGACCATGAGTGAAGATTCTCAGAGACAACAAATTAATTCAGAGAAACCCCAATTCACAAAGGAACAACTAGATCACCCGTACAAACTCTTTCAATTTCCACAATTCTTAAACCCTTCTTGTTCTTTTGCTCAAAAGGGTAATTTTCTCACTGTAGCTCTTTCTAGTATAAAATCAAATTTGTCATGCCCATGAATCATTGACTTAGGAGCCACAGATCATAGGATTGGTTCTTCAAAACTATTCTCTACCTATAAACCGTGTGCAGGAAACAAAAAAATCAAAATTGCAGACAGATCCCTTTCAGCCATAGCTGGGACAAGATCAGTCATAATCTCTCCTTTCCTCACACTTCATAATGTTCTTCATGTTCCCAATTTATCAACCTACTATCCACAAGCAAAATAACTCATGATCACGAGTGTTGAGCTAATTTCTATCCTTCTTATTGTGAATTTCAGGAACTAACCTCGGGGAGGACGATTGGCAATGCTAGAGAGATTGGTGGACTTTGTTTCTTTGAAGGTGGATCCGAGTCTAAAAAACCATCACATAGTACTTGTCTTGAATCTATTTCGGTTGCTAGTAGTGATGAAATAATACTGTGGCATTATAGGTTAGGCCAGCCAAGTTTAAAACATTTATTTCCTAATTTATTTAGAAATAAAAATCTGTCCTCATTCCAGTGTGAATTTTGTGAGTTAGCTAAACATCATCGTACCTCATTCACATCACATCCATACAAAGTTTCGAAACCATTCTCATTAATACACAATGATGTTTGGGGGCCTTCACGAATCACAACACTCTCTGCGAAAAATGGTTTGTTACCTTTATAGATGACCACACAAGGGTAAGCTGGGTTTATTTACTAGAAGAAAAATCAGATGTGGAAGAAGTCTTTAAAACTTTTTATACCATGGTGTTGACACAATTTCAAACTAAAATCCAAGTTTTTCATTGTGATAATGGAAAATAGTATTTTAACAAGGTCTTGGGAAAATTTTTCTTAGAAAAAGGCATAGTTAACCAAAACTTTTGTAATGATACCCCTCAACAAAATAGAATAGCCGAACGCAAAAATAAACATCTTTTGGAAGTAGCTAGGGCTTTACATTTCACAAATAAAGTTCCTAAATACCTTTGGGGTGAAGCTATTCTCACTGCTACATATCTCATAAACAGGATGCCCACTAGGTTATTAAAATTCAAAACTCATTTACAAGTGTTCCTAAGTTGCTATCCTACATCTAGGCTGTCATCTACATTACCTTTAAAGATATTTGGGTGCACTGTCTTTGTCCATATTCATGATCATTACCGGGGCAAACTTGATCCTAGGGCTAAAAAATGTGTGTTCGTAGGATATGCTCCTACTAAAAAAGGATATAAATGCTTTGATCCAATTGCAAAAAAATTGTTTGTCACCATGGATGTAGCTTTTTTTGAATCCAAACCATATTTTGCTACTCATCTTCAGGGGGAGAACACGAGAAGATGCAAGAGAAATTAATGATGTGCTTGAAATAGAATCAACCGAATCAATTCATTTTGTCCACCCGAATATTCCTAATAATGAGGCTACAACAAACTCGGATTTACAACCTTTTTTGTCCACCCGAATATTCCTAATAATGAGGCTACAACAAACTCGGATTTACAACCTTTTTTGTCCACCCGAATATTCCTAATAATGAGGCTACAACAAACTCGGATTTACAACCTGAAAATGAGGGTGGAAATAATGCTTATTCTTTGAGCGAAAAAATAGATGTTTTAAATACTGAAAATTGGGATTGCAGCAGCATAGGGAATAGAGACAAAACAAGTACTAAGAGTCCAGAACTCTTGGTTTACTCGAGGAAACAAAGAACAAAGGAACAAGGTCCCGATCCTCTACAAGGCCATGAGTCCAAACCAAGGGAAGAACCAAACTCATCTGAGTATCCAGGTACCAATCAATTTGATCAGTGTCAACCTATCCAGTCTGTCTCTAATCCTAGTCCTGAGTCCTTTGATGATCTTAATGTCCCCATTGCTACTCGCAAGGGTGTACGGTCTTGTACCAAACATCCCATGTCTAACTATGTATCTTATAAAAATCTTTCTCCTTCGTTTTTGCATTTACTTCACATATATCTTTTGTGGAAATTTCAAAGAGTGTACAAGAAGCTTTATAGGTTCCTGAGTGGAGAAAGGCTATTTCTGAAGAGATGAGTGCTCTTGAGAAAAATCACACATGGGGATGGATTTGCCGAGTGGAAAAACAACAGTAGGGTGCAAATGGGTGTTCACCATCAAGTATAATTCAGATGGATCTCTCGAAAGGTATAAGGCACGGTTGGTGGCCAAAGGTTTTACTCAAACTTATGGCATCGATTATCTCGAGACCTTTGCTCCAAGGACAAAGTTAAAATCCTGTGAGGGTACTTCTTTCAATTGCAGCAAATCTCGACTGGCCGCTTCAACAGTTAGATGTGAAGAATGCATTTCTAAATGGAGAGTTGGAGGAGGAAGTGTATATGGATCTACCGCCTGGATTTGACAAACACTTTGGATCCAAGGTGTGTAAGCTGAAGAAATCACTTTACAGGCTCAAGCAATCTCCAAGGGCTTGGTTCGAACGATTCACTCGTTCTATAAAGAATCAAGGCTATGTTTAGGCTCACAGTGATCATACTATGTTTATGAAGCACTCCAATGATGGAAAGATTGCAGTTTTAATAGTATATGTGGACGATATTATTCTTACTGGGGATAATGTTACTAAAATGAATCGGTTAAAGGAAAGACTGGCTTCAGAGTTCGAGATTAAAGACTTGGGGTCTCTAAGATACTTCCTTGGAATGGAAGTGGCTCGCTCAAAAAAGGGTATTGTTGTCTCACAGAGAAAATACATTCTTGATGGTAGACTGACCGATACTCCAATGGATCCTAATCGGAAGCTGGGAGATACCAAGGATGGAAATCCTACAGATGTAACTCGGTACCCGAAGTTGGTGGGAAAACTGATTTATCTATCTCACACCCGACCGGACATTGCATTCACAATTAGTATGGTAAGTCAGTTTATGCACTTGCCATATGAAGAAGACCTTGAGGCAGTATACTGAATTTTGAGATATTTAAAAAGTACTCCAGGTAAAGGACTTTTCTTCAAGAAGAATGAGAGGAGGACGATTGAAGCATACACAGATGCAGTTTGGACAGGCTTAGTTATAGACATAAGATCTACATCAGGGTACTATACTTATGTATGGGGAAATCTAGTCATTTGGAGAAGCAAGAAACATAACGTGGTAGCACGAAGTAGCGCAGAGGCTGAGTACCGGGCAATTGCACAAGGAGTATGTGAGATGTTGTGGTTAAAAAAAATTCTTGAAGAGTTAAAGAGACCAATAGAGATACGTATGAAGCTATACTGTGACAATAAGGATGCAATTAGTATTGCTCATAACCCCGTGAAGCACAATAGAACAAAACATGTTGAGATCGACATGCACTCATCAAAAAGAAGATAGAGGCAGGAGCTATTTGTATTCCGCTTGTTCCAACATTACAACAAATAGCTGATATTCTTACAAAGGGGTTGTTCAGAACCAACTATGAATTTCTCATTACCAAGCTGGGCATGAGAGATATCTATGCACCAGCTTGAGGGGGAGTGTCGAATTAGGAAAGTTAGATTAGGATAACTTCCTATTATTGTTATCTAATTAGGAGTATTTGTTTTTTAAATAAAGAGATAAGGAGATGTCCGAAATCTCTATTTGATTTAGTTAGTGTTTATCTCTTAGGCTAAGGGATTTATCTATTACTAGAGTTATGGGATTCAATGATAGAGTTGTTGCATGCCTACCTATAAAACCTTGTAGCCGGTTATTAATCATTAGAATAAGAAAAATATATTTTTTTCTCTCCGAAAACTACACCAACAACACCGCAATTGTGAGCAAGGGAACCGATTGGTATTAGAATATGGTGACGAGTTCCGAAAGCTAAGTATGGTGCTTGATGTTGATGAATTTGAGATTCAACGAGTTGCTAGATTTCTTAGCGGATTGAAGAAAGAAATTCGAGAGGAAATTTCTTTATTGATGGTGCATGACTTATCCGAGGCTACTAATTTTGAGTAAATTGCACGAATGGTCCCCAAACTATTTAAAAGGTGACAGTTTGGTCCTCAAACTTTTTTTTGATGAAACGAACCCCAAACTATTTAAAGGGGTGCAATGTAGTCCTTTTCGTTAGATGTCGTCCAAAAAGTAACGGCACAGTGCACTTGAGATTCACGTGGCCCATGTTATTAGGGTATATGTGGAATTTCCCTCAAAGTTAGCATATTTAGAATTATTTATAGGAGGAAATCAGTAGATTAGAGAATCCAGATTTTCCTATTCTGATTTCTTAAGTTTAGGAGGATAGTTTCCTTTTCCTTATTTTTAGGTATTTGTTACCTTTTTTAATTATGTAAATTGTGTATATAAGTGTGTATTGGTTACCGACTAATTTTAATGAGAAAAGAGAAGATTATTCTTCCTCAAAATCTTCATGGTATCAGAGCCAGGTTTTCTGAAAAAAACCTAGCCTCAATTCCCAACCGTCCCTTATAGCCAAGCACAGCCATGGCATCCGAAACAACCAGCTCTACCTCTGAAGTTTCTTCTCATTCCAATCAAACATCTGCTCTTCCAAATTTTGGAAATTCTGGAAATTCTGGAAATTCTAAAAATCTTTCACTCCTGATCACTAGCCACAAACTTAATGGGCAAAACTTCCTCCAATGGTCTCAATCAGTCCGGATGTTCATCTGAGGCAGAGGCAAAGAGGATTATCTAACAGGGGAGATTCCAATTCCGAAGAAGGATGATCCATGCTAGAAAAAGTGGAAGGCCGAAAATCATCTGATTATGTCCTGGCTCATCAATTCAATGAATGTTGATATTGGTGAGAATTTTCTTCTCTATGGGACTGTACAAGAAATTTGGGAAGCCGTAAAAGAGACTTACTCTAGTTCCGAAAATACATCGGAGTTATTCGCAATTGAGTCCATCCTTCACGATCTACGACAGGGAGATCTCACAGTGACACATGACGATTGCGCTATATGTGAAGAACAAGCTTGGATTTGTTGATGGTTCAATTGCGAAACCTGATGGTACTGATTCTCTTCTTCTTCACTCCTGGATTCGCAACAACAATGTTGTTATCTCCTGGATTCTCAATTCTGTTTCAAAAGAAAATTTCTGAAAGTGTTATCTTCTCTGACTCTGCTCATGAGATCTGGATTGATCTCCGAGATTGTTTCCAGCAAAGTAACGGCCCTCGCATTTTTCAGCTGCGTCGGGAATTGGTCAATCACAAACAGGATCAGCACTCTGTGGTGCTTATTTCACCAAGCTGAAAACCTTATGGGAAGAATTGAGCAATTTTCGCCCAGGCTGTTCATGTGGAAAATGTTCTTGTGGAGGCGTGAAAGCCTTACAGGATTTTTACCAAATGGAGTATGTTCTGGCGTTTTTGATGGGCCTGAATGATCAGTTCTCTCAAGTTCACAGTCAAATTCTGCTTCTTGATCCTCTTCCTCCAATCAATAAGGTTTTCTCTCTTATTGCTCAGGAGGAGCAACAGAGAAAGATTAATCTTCAACTTTCTGGTGAGAATTCCAACTCCACAATGGCGTTTGCAGCCAGAAGTGATTCTGCTCGTCAAAATTCCAATGCTGGCAACAACAAAATTCACAAGAAGGACAGGCCGTTCTGTACACATTGTAATTTCCATGGGCACACCATTGACAGATGTTATAGACTTCATGGATACCCTCCTGGATATAAACAGAAGCCACGTCAACATGCCCCTCAGACTGGTTCTGTTAATCAGGTTGCTGATAATTCTGATGGCAATGCACGTGAACCTGTTGGGAATTTTGTTTAAAATCTCAATGCCAGCCAATATCAGCAATTAATGACCATGCTGTCCAGTCACATGACTGCCTTTGTCAACACTGATCAACAACCTCCACTCACGGGTTCTTGTCCAACAGGTACATGTTTTTCCATATCTTTGGATCCTTCTTTATCTTCCCGATACTAGATTGTTGACTCGGGTGCGTCTAGACATATATGTTGCTGTGTTGATAGTTTTGTCTCTTTAAAACCCATTTCTCACTCTACGGTTGTCTTGCCTAATAATACCACTGTCCGTGTGGAATTTTCTAGTGATGTGCGGTTATCATCCACTTTGGTTCTTAAAGATGTGTTATATTTACCAAAGTTCAAGTTCAATCTACTCTCTGTCAGTGCCCTCATATGTAATACTGAGATTACAGTGAGTTTCTTTACCCATCATTTTCTCATTCAGGACACCCACAACCAGATGATGATTGGCAAGGGTAATACAGTGGCTGGTTGATATGTTCTTGATTCCAGCAATGTTCTTTCCTACAATCAGTGTTTGGTCAATTCTGTGTCTACTACAAAGACTGCTCAGCTGTGGCATGACAGACTTGGTCACCCCTCCTGGCAGAAGTTGGAGTCCTTAAAAGACTGTCTACAGCTTGGTCAGATTAAGTGTTCAAATGTTTGCTCTATTTGTCCTTTGGCAAAGCAGAGAAGATTATCCTTTGTTCCTCACAACAATAGATCCTCTTCACCCTTTGATCTCATCCACTGCGACATTTGGGGACCCTATCATATTACCTCTCATACTGGACATAGATTCTTTGTTACTCTTGTTGATGATTGTAGTCGATTTACTTGGGTTTTTCTCCTCAAGAATAAATCAGAAGTTGCTACTGTTATTCCCAGATTTTTCACTCTTGTAGAGACTCAATTCAATACTCGAATAAAACTTTTTCGTTCTGACAATGCTAGAGAATTGCACTTTACTGATTTTCTTGCTGATAAGGGAGTTCTACATCAATTTTCTTGTATTGAGACACCTCAACAAAACTCTGTTGTTGAGAGGAAGCACCAGCATTTGTTGAATGTGGCTCGTGCTCTGTATTTTCAGTCTAGAGTACCATTGGTGTATTGGACTGATTGTATTCTTGCTGCAATATTTTTGATTAACAGGACTCCTTCACGTCTTCTTTTCAATAAGACACCATATGAGACTCTTCATCATTCCTCCTTTGATTACTCTTGTCTGCGTGTTTTTGGTTGCTTGGCTTTTGCATCCACATTAGAGTCCCATCGTCTTAAGTTTCAGCCCCGGGCTCGTATGTGCGTTTTCCTCGGTTATCCTGTTGGTATGAAAGGCTACAAATTACTTGATGTTCATAGTAAACAAGTGTTTGTTTCTCGCAATGTGGTCTTTCATGAGACAACATTCCCTTTTCATTCTATCACTTCAGCAGCCACCTTTCCAGATCTGTTTCATGATCTTGTCCTGCCCAGACCTCAATTTGAGCCCACTATCATTCCCACAACTCCCGTTTCTAACCCTGACACATTATCTTCTTTTGATCCCTCCTCTGCTTCTGCAGATATCTCTGCTCCTCAAAAGTCTACCAGAACCATAAAACCACCCTCCTACCTTTTTGATTATCATTGTAATCTTCTTAATGACAGTCCTTCTTCCATGACTAGTGAATATCCCATTTCTAATTACTTGACCTATGATTCCTTATCATCCTCTTATAAACACTTTGTCCTCACTGTTTCTACTCATTTTGAACCGCAATTCTACCATCAAGCAGTCAAGTATTCTCAATGGCGCGATGCCATGAAAGTTGAACTTGTTGCTATGGAACTCAACAACACATGGTCTGTTGTCTCTCTGCCTGAGGGAAAACATACTATTGGATGTAAATGGATTTATAAGATCAAGTATAAGGCGGATGGGTCCATTGAGCGTTACAAAGCTCGGCTTGTGGCCAAAGGATACACACAACAAGAAGGGGTGGACTACATGGATACTTTCTCTCCTGTAGCAAAATTGGTCACTGTCAAAGTGCTTTTGTCTTTAGCTGCATGTAAAGACTGGACAATGGTTCAGTTGGACGGGCTTTCCTCAATGGAGATTTGTTTGAGGAAGTCTATATGGACCTGCCGTTGGGATATCATCGTAAGGGGGGGCCTTCTAGCTCGTCCACTAAACTAGCTTGTAAGCTCCATAAATTCATATATGGTCTTAAACAAGCCTCAAGACAATGGTATTCAAAGTTTTCTCAGTCCCTTATCACCTTTGGTTTTAAACAATCCAAGTCTAATTATTCTTTGTTTACCAAGGGCTCGGGTGCCTCTTTTGTTGCTCTCTTACTCTATGTTGATGATATAATCATCACTGGTCCATCTTCCGATGTTATTGCCTCTACCAAACGGTACTTGAGTAGCCAATTCAAACTTAAGGATCTTGGTCCGCTTAAGTATTTCCTTGGCTTAGAGATTGCTCATTCTTCCAAAGGAATTCTTCTCACACAAAGGTACTATACTCTACAATTACTCAAGGACTCTGGTCTTTTGGCTGCCAAACCAGTCAGTGTTCCCACGGATCCCACTGCCAAACTTTTTGCTTCTGATGGTGCCCTCTTAATTGATCTAACTCAGTATAGGCATTTAATTGGTAGGCTATTGTATTTGACACTTACTCGGCCTGATATCACGTTCGCCGTACACAAGTTGAGTCAGTTTTTAGCTCAACCACGCGAACCTCATCTACAGGCTGCTCATTATCTTCTCCGTTACCTGAAGTCATGTCCTGGTCAGGGCTTGTTTTTCTCAACATCATCTTCTGTTCAACTTAAAGCTTTTGCAGACGCTGACTGGGGTTCTTGCCTTGATTCACGGAAGTCTACCACTGGATTTTGTGTTTTCTTGGGGGATTCGTTGATCTCATAGAAGTCCAAGAAGCAATCCACTGTGTCGCGCTCATTAGCTGAGGCAGAGTATCGAGCATTAGCAGCTACCACCAGTGAACTTGTTTGGTTATAACAATTGCTCCAGGATTTCGGTATCATTTCCTCTGGTCCTGTTCTCTTATTTTGTGATAATCAAGCTGCTGTTCATATTGCTAACAACCCCACATTTCATGAACGCACCAAACACATTGAAATAGATTGTCACTTTGTTCGTGACCGCGTTGTTGATGGTTCTATCAAGCTCCTGCCCATCAGAACACATCTTCAGCTGGCTGATGTCTTCACCAAACCACTGCCTGCTTCCACTCTTTTTCCACTTCTTTCCAAGATGGCTGTCAAGAATGTTTACAGCCCATCTGGAGGGGGAGTAGTAGAATAGCTGAGTCAGCTTGTAATTAATCAGTTTTAGTTCCAATTAGTTGAGATTAGCTGTACAAGTTGTTAGTTAGTTATAACTTATCTTCACAACTTGCGTACTAGTATATAAACTTGTTACTGTATCATTTCTTGAATACACAAGAATTCCAGATTATTTTTCCAGTCGTTTTCTTTCCTTTCTGTCGTTTCCTTGAGATTTTCTCTTCTAACAAGAGGAAGAGATGATCTAGTTTTGAGCTCGGTCTAGATTTTGGTGGTGCTTTATGGTTGCTTGATATGGTAGAACTTGCAGTGAAAGCTGGGGTTAGTGAGGTATTTAAGAAGAAATGTAGAGGGTCTACATACGCTCTCATAGTGGAAGTTACAAAAAATAAACATGGTGATTTCTTCAAGAGTATGAGAATTAGTAGAGGTATAGTAAAAAATATCATTGTTGAGATGAATTCAAATGTAAAAGCTGGAGCAATCTTCAATCTTGCCTAGCTAGCATTCTTAGGAACACGGAGAAGACATGTTTGAGTAGGGGGACAAAGGTTGATAGAGTTGAAGGTTAGCTCAACAGAGATAATATTAAGAGGGACATGAGGGCAGAGCAAGCTGGACATACAGGATGTGGGAAAGCAGGTTTCTTTCTAAGCTTCAACCTTGGAAAACCAAGAAGATGAATAGAATAGTGGAGATCAGCCTGATTCAAGTTGACAAGGTAGTTCTCTGGACTAGGAATAAAGAAGAAAGGGATGAAGTTTGCTCTTGGGGTAAGGTGAATCTTTGGAATGCACCAAGGGTCGAGATTATTCAATGGTATCAACAGGCTCACTAAGGGATGTGAAAATCCAGTGTCGATATTCCTGTATTGGGGAGGGAACTTGCTTTATGTGGAATTATTATGTGTTCAAGGTCATTGGAGATGAATGAGGAGGCTGAGTGGATGTATTTAAGCTACAGGTTGATTTGGAATGCAGCAGGAACAAAGGCGGGTACTTCATGAAGATCTCAAAGATTAAGAATGGAGGAATAAGAAACAGTCATTCCGGGCGAGTTTGGTTGTCAAGGGTGGGAGAAGTTTAGAGGATGTCTTGAGAGTTTCTTCAATAGGAGCAGTCATCAGGAACGGGAAACAGTAGGAGTTGGTCCGAGTAAGGGAAGTTCTTCTGAAGGAAAGAATGCAGAAGTGGTGAAATCCTGGAAAACAGCAGTGTGGATGCTGAGTGGAAGCTGATTAAGAATCTAATTGGTTGTAGACTGTCGAGGGTGGTGGAGGTGGTTCCTGTGGCAGCAGAAAGAGCGATTGTTTGGTGTAGGGATGGAGCCATGGTCAATTTTTTCTCATTGGGAGCATGTCAAAATTGAGGCTAGGAACAGTTGGATTGGGATTGAAGGATTGCCCCTGAATCTATGGAATGCTCATGCTTTCAAGATTATAGGTGAAGCTTGTGGAGGATTAATAGAGGTAGCCAAAGATACTTTGGGCTGTTCGTTCTTGGTGTTGGCAAAAATCAAGGTCAAAGGTCTTTTGGAAGTCCCATGCCAAGGCGAGAGGATTTATCTGGGTTTATTTAGCCTGGAGAATAAATAATCAACATCATTACATCGGAAAAACATGGGGCTTGTTGTTCACAAGTGTTGAAGGTTACAAACAAACAGGGGAGAGGAGACTCTAAAGTACGTGGGGATGAAGAATTCGGAATTAGACACGTCCAACGTGGCAGAATTCTCGGCGAGAAAGCAATATCAGGTTAGACTGTGTAGGAAGCCCCGTCGTTCAACAACTTTCGGCCTGACGGAGGAGATGGTGGAAGCGGGGATGGAGTTGAAAAGTCGGGAGTTGTCGTCGACATGGGTCCCACGTGGCATGCATATCAATGGGAAGGTTTCATGTGCCCCCGTGAATTCGACCCACGTGGCCTCTTCTTCATTGCAGCCACCGCTTTCAAGAGATTTGGGAGATCTGAGGGAATCAGTAGTGGAAGCGACGGTTCTCGTTTCTGAAGCCAAGCAGTTACACCTGCCGCCTAAAAAGAGGGAATTAATTCTCTCTAATTATTTTGAGGTTTTGGGGGAGGCTGAGAGTATGGAAGAGAATCAGGATACAACAAGTAATCAAGCCCAATCCGATTTAGGGCCCAATACAGATGGGCAGGGAGAAGGTAATTTGGAGTTCGATCACTCTAGAGTGGGGCCTAGCAAGGCAAATTCAAAACCGATTAAGGGGCCAATCACAAATAGTAGGAAATAGGCCAATATGAAAAGCTTAAGAAAGTATATAGGCCAACTTTTAGTTATAGAAATTAATAGGCCATAACTTGTCAAGTTATGGTTCATAACCAGATAAGTTATGGACAAACTTGTCAAGTTATGGTTCATAGCCATACAAGTTATGGACAAAAACCAGGAATAACTTGTCAAGTTATGGTTCATAACCAGACAAGTTATGGACAAAAACAGTAATTTGGCCTATTTATTAATTTATGTAAACTATTGGCCTATTAATTTTAATTGATCTCAAGTCTTGGCTTATTTCCCTCTTTCTCCCAAGGTTAGTCGGTGGAGGCCTAAAAATAGAGATGAATTTGTTAGGGCTAACATCAAAAAGTGGGATGACGAGTTTTAAAGGAAAAACTCAAAAAAGCCAGTCCTACGATATTCTAGTGACGGAGAGATGGAGAATTGACGAATTAAGCTATACCCACTTTTTTATACAAGATTGAGAAAAAACAAAAAGGGCAAAGAAGCTTTTATTGTTTATGAGGCTGGAACAGAACCAGAGTTCACACCAGAAGGACAGGAAGTTCCAAATTTTGGAGGGTGTGAATCCGAGGAAGAGAGTAGTTCGCGCTCAGTTTCTTCTTTCTGCTCGACAAAGGAGAACGAGGGTTTGGATTATCAGGAAGGATTCGTGGGATTAGAAGACTTGAGATTTCTTTTTGCACAACATCCTGGTGTGCTCTATGTGGAAATAATGATGAGACCTTGGACCATCTGCTGCTTCATTGCCCGGTGGCTGTTTCTGTTTGGCTGAAGTTATTGTTGGAAGCGGCTTTTTACTGGGTTGCTCCAGCAAGTTGTAGTTCGGTGTTGAAGGAACGCATGGCGGGCTTAGGTTTGAACAAGATGGCCAAAACGGTGTGGAAAAGCTTGGTGTTATCAGCTGTGGTCCCTTTGGATGGAGATAAATGGCAGGATTTTTGAGAAGGAATCGGACATTTCAGACATTTTTTAGAAAGCTAAATTTGTGGCCTCTTTATGATCTCACAAAGTCTTTTAAGGGTTTTCCATTTTCTTTGGTAGTTCTAAATTGGAAAGATGTTATAGGAAACTGATTTGAAGGTTTTTGATGGCTTCTTGTAGTTTCCATTTGCTGTTTTTATTGTTTTCTTTAGGAGGACACCTTATCCTTTTTTCCTGTAATTGATTTTCTCAATAAAGGAGTTTTCCTTATAAAAAAATTGATTGAATTATCAATGGAAGGTTTTTTCCTTACTAAAAAAAGAAAAAAAAAGATTTGCATGATATGTACATTGTTTGATATGATCTCTTTTATTCAGAAATTATTTATTCAGCTCTCCTCCTTTTTCTGATTTTTTAATTATTTTTATCACATTGTCACATGAGAAAAAAAGAACAAGAAAATTAACTACTTATGACCTAGTGACATATAATCATTTTACATATTCCTGATCACAACTGCAAGGGATGCATAGAAATTGGCCTGATGTGGAAGTACTGCAAAATTAGATTATTCTGTATATGCTCTAGTTTCCGATATTCTTTTCACTAATAGCTTGTTGTGACAGGAAACTCCGGATGTTGTTGGTGGTGCGGAAGGTGGCATTAGTGATGAATCAGAAAGTGATTCAAGGGAGGATATTGAAGATAATGCTGAGGAGAAACCTGTTTCAACGGTTGTAGCGTCACTGCAGTTGTACAGAGAAGCTTTAGCCAGTAGTGATGAATCTAAATTAGCTGAAATAGAATCTTTTTTAAAATCATTTGAAGATGAAAAAATATGCCTTGAAAGGAAACTGGCATCTTTGTCTGAAGAATTGTTGATAGAAAAAGATCGGATTTTAAGGATAAGTGCAGATTTTGACAACTTTAGGAAGAGGACAGAAAGGGAACGCTCTTCGCTGGTAACAAATGGTAAAGGGGAAGTTGTTGAGAATTTGTTGCCTGTACTGGATAATTTTGAGAGAGCTAAAGCACAGATTAAGGTGGAGACAGGAGGGGAGGAGAAGATCAACATTAGCTATCAGAGCATATACAAACAGTTAGTTGAGATTTTAACTTCTCTTGGTGTAGTGCCTGTGGAGACAGTTGGGAACCCCTTTGATCCCTTGGTAAGTCATTTAACTTCTATGACACTATCACATGTCAAATACTTTAACTTCGCTACAGTGCCTTTCTGTAATGTAAGAATCCATATAGGAACGAAAGAATCAGTGTGTAGGAAAAATATAGCAGTAGTGATCTAAATTATGAAGGATCAGTAGTTCCATGCAAAAGTACACGCTTACCGAGGGAACTTACGTTGGACAACATTTGCTAAACAATCTCTACACAATGAACATGATTGACGATTAATGCGTACTACTATGGCAACTCTTGCCTGTGTCAACTTAGAGAATGACTTTCCTATCTAACAATTGGCTATTATGCAGGTAAGAAACCAAGTTGGCTTGAAATACAATCCTTGATCAACTTATACGAGTAGTTAAGGAAATAGGTTTCATGCAGGCCTGGAAAGTTTTAATTCAAAGGTACTTTTGATTGATTTGAGCCAACTTGGTGACATTCTGCAAGTGAAACTTTAAATGACCAGTTTTAGGGTTGCAGTAATACACCTAATTATATAGCGTTAAGTTGGTAGTAGACAGTGTAGACAACTAAACGGAAAGAGTTTTAGTAGCCGGTGTAGACAATGAAACTCCTCTGGTGTTGCCTTACGTTCCTGATAAGCAGTCTGATTTCTTTAATCATTTGGGATTTCGGCAATCTCTAAATATCCAAATTTTTGTTTCCTTGTGAAAAGCTGCATGAAGCAATTATGCGGGAGGACTCGATGGAATTTGAAGAACGGATCATTATTCAAGAATTTCGCAAGGGGTTTAAGCTCGGTGATATACTGTTGCGTCCTTCAATGGTTAAAGTATCGGCTGGTCCAGGGCCTGCAAAGCCGGAGCAAGCACTGCAAGAAGAGGACCAAGATGTGAGTGACACCACCAAGCAGTGCATCCCAGAAGCAGAAGCAGAAGCAGAATCAGCTTGAAGGTAGAAAATATTTAATGCAGATCCAGTTTTGTAAGAGTTGTCGTTTATTTGTTGAACTGCTAGTAGAGTTCACAATTTTTGTGGGGTGTAATTGTAGCTGGTGGACATGTTCATGGAGAAGTTTATACAATTTTGAGCCTCTAGGATTCTTCTTTGAAGAAAGGGAACTTTTCATTAATTTGCAATTGTCTACAAATATGTCCTCACGCTTGTACAATAATTCTATTGGATTGCTATTTTGTTTAAGGTCTCTTACAGGTAGTAATGAGGATCTAACATGTAATGCTGGTATGTTAATAACACCACCACCACCACCACCACCTCCTGCGTCAAACCTCCTCTCACGATAAGGTTGTTGGGTGGCAGTTGCACCAGCCACCGGCACCAACCCTGACCATATTAATTGAATATAAAACGATTATATTCATAAATATTGTACCCTTTTTCAAAATGTCATGAATTTTTAAAACCGTTCAAAACACCATCCGATCTATAAAAAACAATTCAAAATGCCTCCTCCGTCTTTTTCCGTCTATAATTCTAACGATTTTATTGATGTGGCAGTTATTAAGTATATTAAAAATGTATTAACTTCATAAATACTCTGAACTATGTACCATTTTTTAAAATGCCCCCATGAACTTTTAAAACCGTTCCAAACACCCACGATCTATAAAAATCCATTTAAAATGTCCATTCACCTTTCTCCCTCTATAATTCTGACGATTTTGCTGATTTAAAAAAAGTATTTATAATATAAATTGGTTTTATGAAATTTTATTAATAAAACTACAAATTATTCCATGTAATACCAATTAAATAATATGGGTGAAGCGAGAAAATAAGTGCAACAATCGGTTTCTCCACCTTGGCAATGGTTATTATTTAAGCTCTTGTTAAGGTTGGCCTTATTTATTTATAACCAATTATATTACACGCTCCCGAATTTCATATTTGAGAATCTCACTGAATAGAATCAAAATAATATGGGTGAAGCGAGAAAATAAGTTAAAAAAACTCAATTTCTTCATCTTTGGCTATAGTTATTATTTAAGCTCTAGTTAAGCTTACTCTTATTTATTTATCAGCAATTATTTTGCACGATCTGACCCTTCATATGTGTGAATTCCACTAATTAGGCACGATTAACTTTAGAAAATATTTTAGATGCGAGAAAACAAGTTAAAACACTCGGTCTCTCCATCTTTAGCTATTGTTATTATTTTAAAACTAGTTAAGCCTAGCCTTATTTATATATAACCAATTGTTTTGAACGCTCGGGGCTGTCCACGGGCTGTACCGGGGTTGTCTCGGGGCCTCCTCGGGGCTGTCCCGGGGCTGTCCCGGGACAGTCCCGGGGCTGTACCGGGGATGTCCAGGGGCTGCCCCGG